>NC_044991.1:8184047-8328916 GCF_008728515.1 Papio anubis | reverse complement strand
AGAATGGCATGAACCTGGGAGGTGGAGCTTACAGTAAGCCGAGACAGAGCCACTGCACTGCAGCCTGGGCGACAGAGCGAGACTCCGTCTCAAAAAAAAAAAAAAAAAAAATACAAAACAACAACAACAACAACATTAGGTAGGTGTGGTGGCGGGTGCCTGTAATCCCAGCTATTTGGGAGACTGAGGCAGGAGAATCACTGGACGTTGCAGTGAGCTAAGATCACACCACTGCACCCCAGCCTGGGGAACAGAGTGAGACTCCGTTTAAAAAAAGTTAAAATTAAAATTAAAAAATAGGCCGGGCGCGGTGGCTCAAGCCTGTAATCCCAGCACTTTGGGAGGCCGAGACGGGCGGATCACGAGGTCAGGAGATCGAGACCATCCTGGCTAACACGGTGAAACCCCGTCTCTATTAAGAAATACAAAAAACTAGCCGGGCGAGGTGGCGGGCGCCTGTAGTCCCAGCTACTCGGGAGGCTGAGGCCGGAGAATGGCGTGAACCCGGGAGGCGGAGCTTGCAGTGAGCTGAGATCCGGCCACTGCACTCCAGCCTGGGTGACAGAGCGAGACTCCGTCTCAAAAAAAAAAAAATAAAATAAAAAAATTAAAAAATAAAAAAATAAAATTAAAAAATAAAAAATAAATCCCCATTTCACAGATAAAGAAACTGAGGCTTGGAGAGGTCAAAGATACTTGGACTCCTTAATCCAACAGCACCTCTGACCTTAATCTCCCCTCGTGCCACATGCAGAGGTTGTTTGAATTCTAGTAATGGGAAGCTCACTCCTGCCAAGACCCCACCTTTGGGCATGCGTGAAAGAAAACTCTTCTCAGTGGAGACTGAAATTGGCCTCTTGAAACTCCCACTGTAGGGCTGAGCACTCTGTCCCCAAAACAGCCTTCAGAGCTTGTGCACAGCAGGACACCCCAATAAGCCACTATGCCTCCCCTGGGTAGCTCCTCTCTGAGCCTTAGTTCCCCCAGCTGTAAATCAGGGTTACAACAGCCCCTGCCACAAGGGATGGTTGTGAGGCTTTAGGGCATTAATAAACCTGGACTATTCTAGGAGCATCCCGAGTCCTCAGAGAAGCTGCAGCCAAGAGGAGAGGCTCAGAGGGCCTTCCAGGGACCCAACTTACCTTCCCCAAAGGAGGAAGTGGCCGTGATCAGGGCAGTCGAGGGGAGGGACGGAGTGGGGACCACGGCTCATGAGCCCATGGTGAGTGGGCATTTCACCTGCACTCTACTGCCTCTTCCCAGACCTGGCCCTCCCAGAGGATGTGGCTCAGTCTTGCTAAAGGACAGCAGGAAGTGGGGCCAGGCAGGGCTGGGTTCAAGTCCTTTGTCTGCCATTTACCAGCCACATATTTGGTGTAGCTGTTGGTTACCTCGCTGCTCTCAGCCTGGCGTCTGCAGCTTGGAGGAAGGCCCTGTCTCCCGGGGCTGTGGTGTTCAACAGTGTGTGAGGCCCAAAGCGGAGCGGCCCCTCAAGTGCAGAGCCAAGCACGCCCCAGGCCTGGGCCCCGCTGGGGACAGCCAGGTCACCCCATCACGGTCCTCCCTGCCTCTCTGCACTGAGGGAGGGACTAGAGAAACGTAGCTCAGGAGAAGGGCCCCACGTCTTGGCACATTCTGTTCCGCCTGCTCACCATGCTGTTCCTGGCAGACTTCTCTCTCCCCTGGGGCCTTCCAGGCTTACGTCTCTCCCTCTTTGTGAGGCAGGGCACTGCAGCGGGGAAGCATGTACGTGATCAGGAGTCCACTGATGGGGCAACTGAGGCCCAGAGAGAGGGAGCGATGTATGCTGGATCACGTGGCTGGAGGATGAGAGCTGAGATTCCACTCCAAGCCTCTGCTGCTCCTCCTGGCACTTAAGTCCTTCCCCCAATCCATCCCCACACACATGCCCAGCACAGACCCACCTCGGGGCCTTCGCCCACTCCATAATCCCAATCTGGGGTTACAGTGCCCTCTCTCTGCCCAGCTGGATCTTACTGAACTTTAAGTCCCCTACTCTTGCCATCCTTCCAGCCCTGTCCTTAGGCCCTGAACACATTGTCCCCCTGACCCGCCTCCTCATCCAATTCCTCTTCACCTTTCAGCTCACCTGGGGATGCCCCTCCTTGGGGGAGCTCCCTCTGTTCGGCTAGACCACCTCCTCTTCGGAGCCCACTCCCGGAGGCCGCCCCACTCCACCCGCTTTGTGATTTCTAGCTCAGTGTCTCTCTCCTTCCCCAGATGAGGGCTCTCAGGGGACTTGTTTACACATGTCGCCTCAGCACCCAACACAGAACCTGGTGCAGACCAGGTATTCGATACTGGCTGTCCCTGCACGGCACCCATCCAGCTATCCTTTCATTCAGCAAATGTTTATTGAGCAGCTGCCCTGTGTGGGGGACCTGGGATACAGCAGTGGGAAAACAGGCAGGGCCCTGCTCTGACTCAGGTGACATTCTAGTGACAAGTATGCACATGTTCTAGCCAAGGGCCAGTGGCATAGATGCTATAGAGAGCAAAGAGTGGGGGAAGGGCCAGCTACAGTGGCTCACACCTGTAATCCCGGCACTTTGGGAGGCTGAGGCAGGCGGATCACTTGAGGTCAGGAGTCACCTCAGGATCACCTGAGGTCATGGTGAAACCCTGTTTCTACTAAAAAATACAAAAATTAGCTGGGCATGGTGGCAGGTGCCTGTAATCCCAGCTTCTCAGGAGGCTGAGGCATGAGAATTACTTGAATCCGGGAGGCGGAGGCTGCAGTGAGCTGAGATCTCACCACTGCACTCCAGCCTGGGTAACAGAGTGAGATTCTGCAAAAAAAAAAAAAAAAAAAAAAAAAAAGAGAGACAGGGTATTGCTCTGTCACCTAGGCTGGAGAGCAGTGGCACCATCGTAGCTCACTTCAGCCTCTATCTCTGGGGCTCAAGCGATCCTCCTACCTCAGCCTCCAGAGTAGCTGGGTCTATAAGTGCACACCACCATGCCCAGCTGATTTTTATTTTTTGTAGAGAAGGGGTCTCGCCATGTTGCTCAGGCTGGTCTCAAACTTCTGGGCTCAAGTGATCCTCCCGCCTGCATCTCCCAAAATGCTGGGATTACAGGTATGAGCCGCGATGCCAGCCACACAGGTAACATTTGATCAGAGCACTGGAGGAAGCGAACGGGGGAGTGATGGAAATATCAGAGGAAAGAGTATACTGGGGAGAGGGAGCAGCACATGCAAAGGCCCTGGGGCAGGACTGCACACGGCATGTTGCAGGAATAGCAAGATCCATGAGGGAGTTGGGGGGCAGGAGCCAAGGTCTGACAGGGAACAAGCTGGGGCCACTGACAGCACCCTCCCTGACCCTGAATGCCTGAGAGTCATTGCAGAGCTCTGGGCAGCGGTGAGCAAGAGCTGACTGAAGTTCTAACAGGACCACTCTGCTACTATGTGAAGAATGAATTCCAGAGGTTAGAGGAGGCAGGGAGACCCACGAGGAGGCTGCTGTGCCATCCAGACAGGCAGTGCCGGTGGTGCAGTGGAGATGGAAGGAAGGGTGGATTGCTGAGATAGAGACAGAGGAGGAGTTAAGGGTCAGGAATAATCCCAAGGTTTTTGGCCTGAGCAAGTGAAGGGCAAATGGAGGTGAGAGATTTGTGACTGGCTGAGGCGGAGCTGCCCACTGGCCATCCACATGAAGAAGTGGCACAAGCTGTTGGCTGGACAGGTCTAGGTTTTGGGAGAGAAATCCAGGCTGGTGTGGGCACCTGCTGTGTGAGTCCCCATGTCCTGCACACAGTAGGTCCTCAGTAAATGTCTGCTCATTGGGCCTGCAGGGGACACATTACAGGCCACAGCCCAGCTCCCAGCCTCCGGGAGAGGCATACAAGGGGCCTGGGCCAATCATAGAGAGCCACACCCTGAGGGGCACGTGGGGCACCACCAGCATTTCTTGGGTGGCACTGTGGAGGGGGAGCTGGGAAGACCTCTTGGGCGAGGTGGTGGAAATCTTGGCAGATGGAGATGGGTGTTTTGGGAAGGCGAGAAAGTGGAGGAAGAAGGCCCAGCGGAGCCGAGGTTAAGTGGACGGTGCAGGAGCCCAACCCTGGTTTCAATCTGGGCTCTGGGACTGTGAGCAAGACACTTAACCTCTGAGGTCTCCATTGCTGACAGGAATGCTAACTATCCCCCTTCATGGGTTTGTGTGGGGATCAAATGAATTAATCCACGGAAACTGCGCCGAGCAACACGATGGCAGGCGCCCCATAAACGTCAACTGCCTGTTAACGTTGCATCCAAAGCTGCCTGGGAGGATGGACAGATCACCGGCAGAGGGGAGCAGCACATGAGGCCTCAGGGACAGGAGCCGGGGGCCCAGAAAATGAGAGGACTTTATTCCCTTTGGGCGACTGGAGTCATGGAAAGTTCTGCAGAGAGAGGAGTAGATGTTCCTGTCAGTCCTTGATTAGCCTCTGCCTGTGCTCGGCTTGGTACACCCCCTCCCATCCTAGGCCAGGGGGTCCTAGCCAGCAACCTGCCTCCCGGGCCCAGGACACACTCATGAAGCTAATGCTTGGTGAGTCCAGGTCTTCTGAGGCCACTCATCCTCACAGCAGTCTCACGTATGAGGCCGGTCCTATTATTATTATTGTTTGACAAGTGAGGACACCAAGGCACAGTGAATGTCACACAGATCAATGTTGTCTTGCAGATAGCAGGTGACAGAGCCAGGAGTCAAGCCCAGGCTGGGGATTCAACTCCAGAGTCCACACTGGCCTCTCCCAGCTATGAGAATGGCCTCGGAGCCCTTTGAGATGCCCTCAGAGCCGGGCATGGTGTGACACATCCAGCACTACTGTTCTCCCAACAGGCAGGGTGGGGGCCATTGTGCCCACTTCCAGGGAAAGAAGATGAAAGGTGGTGTGACTTGCCCAGGGCCCCGAAGCTTGCCTCTGGAACAGCTGGGACCTCAGCCCAGGTCTGGGACATCCCTGTGCTGGGTGCGTGGCAGGCACGACACGTGAAATCTTGCACCCGAGCCTATTTCAGAGGTGAATAATGAGGTCCCCTCAGCCTGGAGTTATTTCTGAGGTCCTCGCTGTCTTTTGAGGAGGAAGAAAATGTATTCCCCCTCCCAGGCCCCTAAGCTTCATGTCCCAGGTCCCCTTACTTCTTCTTCTTCTTCTTTTTTTTTCTGAGATGGAGTCTCCCTCTGTCACCCAGGCTGGAGTGCAGTGACATGATCTCAGCTCACTGGAACCTCCGCCTCCCGTGTTCAAGCAATTCTCCTATCCCAGCCTTCCAAGTAGCTGGGGTTACAGGCGTGCACCACCACTCCTGGCTAATTTTTTGTATTTTTAGTAGAGATGGGGTTTTGCCGTGTCGGCCAGGCTGGTCTTGGACTCCTGACCTCAAGTGATCTGCCCTCCTTGGCCTCCCAAATTGCTGGGATTATAGGCATGAGCCACCGCGCCTGGCCCCCAGGTCCCTTTACTTCTGTTCCTCTCTTGACTCTCTCCTTTCAAAGAGGTTTCTCATCCCAAGAAGTGCCTGGCCCACCAGTCCTGGTCCCGCCCTGCTGACAGCCGGTCATCCCCTGAGCCCAGCTAGGAGACTGAAAACCTTTACTGCATTCTCTTAAGGGCTTCACAGCCAGGAAAACCAGCCAAGGGGAATATAGTGTCTGCAGACCGGTGAGGTCCAGGGTCGCTTCATAAAAATGGATTCCTGGAAAAACATAAACCAGCAATTTACCCTGTGAATTTTATTGGCCTAAAAAAATAAAAAAGCTATCTCATTTGAATAATGAAGAGAGATAAACCATTCCTAGCTCCTCTTTTATTAGTGAATAAGGACACAAACACTCAACAGAAACGGAATGCTCACACAAAGCTTCAGGTCTGATTTATTAGCCACTTTAGTTTCATAAAACTCAGCATTTCTATTAAAATAAAATGATGTCCAAAAGGTTTGCTTGTTTTTAAGAAAATTGCATTTAATACAGGGCAAGACTTTGTTATGGTTTTTTTTTTTTTTTTTTAAACAAAGCTCAAATTCTCCTGACTTCACGCCTGTTACTACAGCTGGAGGGAAACCGGTTTCAGAATCTATCTGATATGTCGGATTTCTTTGTGGCATCCACTTCATCGCTCAGCAGCCAGCCATGATGTCATAAGCCCATCAGATTTCCGGTAGGGGGAAAACGCTGGGGAATTGGAAAGAATGGATGTTTCTTACCCATCAGGAAGGCAGGGGAAGAGGCTGGGAGTGTTTGGGAGGAGAAGCCGCGTGGCTGGCGGGGGACAGGAGCAGGCTCAATGTTTGTGATATTAAATGTCAGGCAGAAACCTGAAAACCCCAGCTACCCAGATGTTTTCTCAATATCCAGATGTCTGGCACTGAGCAGACCGTGCTCCCACCTCCCAGGAGGTGCTCAGCGTTTTGGGCTTTGACCTCAGGTCTCCGGTGAGCGCACAGTGCCAGGAGCTGTACATCCTCGCGGCTGCCCACCCTTGGGTTTGGGATTTTTTTCTAAATCTTTACACATGGATGACAGGAGTAACTAGGTCCAGATTTTAAAAGCTGTTGAAGCAGTGATTTGAGAAGTTCAGTCTCTGGAACGCTATGTAAGCCAAAAAGGAGGAAAAAAAGAAAAAAAAAAAAACCCTCAGCCAACACACACACAAACATATGTGACTCTTAAGCCATAGGACTTAAAAACCCAAAACAAAACCACCAAGTCTGAGAATCAGGGCTGGAGACCGACACTGAGAAGCGCTGAGCTCTCCCCCAAGAGAATGCTTCCCCCCAAATCAGAAAAACACCACACAGCTTTGTTCTTCCTGACAAAGCCCCTTGCTTCCAGGGAGCCGACAGTTGCCAACAAAAGCACAGGGTAGAACTCATTTACACGCAGACTGGGCTTCAAGGAGCCATCAAGTGCAGAAATGGAAATGGCTTTGCCTGGGAGCCCTGCCTCCCTGCGACTGGCAATGGGGACCCCTGGAGCCTGGGGGAGCCCCGCAGGTCACAGATGGAGCAGGGTCCTGGCCTCCTGGTGGCCTGGCTAAGCATCTGCCCCACGGAGGCCACCACCTAGGCTTGTGACATCACAGCTAATTGCCCCTGAAAATGAGCCAGGAACTGCAGGCCCCTCAGGGCTGCAAGCCTGAGACTTCACAGGGAGCTGCGAGGAGAGGCAGCTGGGGAGGGGCCATCGCCAATTAAAACCCAGAGCTCAGATAACAAGAAGTGGTTGAGGCGGGGGACAGTATCGTCTCTGGTGGGGAGAGGGCAGGAGGAGGTGGGGGTGTGGAAGGGGCTGGGGGGCGGTATTTGTGCCTTCATCTCCTACCACAATCCCCACCCCCAGCCTTTACAGATGAGGACATTGAGGCCAGGGGTGGCTGAGTGGCCTGCCCAGGGTCACCAGGCTAATTAGGAGGACAGCCAGTACAGGGAAAAGAAAACACAGGTCTGGCACTGCACAGGTCTTCCTGAATTTATCTAATTTAATCCTCGCAGCACTCTGTGAGGGAGGGATTATCCTTAACCTCAGTTTTCAAAGAAGCCAGTGGAGGTGCAGAGAGCTTAAGTAATTTGCCCAAGGCCACACAGCTCATCATTAGCAGAACTCGGCCTGACCTTCTGTTCACCTGATTCTGAATCCTGTACTCTTTCTGCTGGGTTGGGGGAGGCAGTTGAGGTTTAACTGTGAATTGTGAATCTGATCTAAATACATATTTAAAATGCAGATCCCCACAGAACAAAAGGGAGTCAATCATTGTAAATTAATTTTTTACAGCCATTCCAGGCAGCAGGCTTGCTGGCCAGGTGGGTGGGTGGGGAGGCTGCTCTTATTCTGTCCTCGCCAGAGCCTGAATAAAGCAAGTTGACTGTCTCTCTAGCTGTGCGTGGCGGCCACTCGAAGCTCCTGAAGTGGGGCAGTGGGGGGTGTGCGAGACTGAAGAAAAGCTTTGTTAGGCATCTGCAAGGGCTTCATCTGCCCCAGGAAAGGTGCCAGGCACACGGGTCCGATGGAGCCAGGGGAGGGAGGATTCACTGTGTATAGAAACCATGCAAAAGAAAAAAAAAAAAAAAGAATCAGTCCCCCTGAGCCAGGTTCCTAATTTCCAAGTGAGTTTCAATGAGCTGTGGGTCAACTGAGCAGCAATTGCTGGCTCGGAGACCTGACTCTGGGTCAGAGCGGTGCTGCCCAGGGCCCTGCCCACCAGGATGGGGGAGGCCGGGCAGTCACTGTGGTCCTATATCCCAGCTACTCTGGGGGCCCCGTCGGCCACCACCTTCTCCCAGAGCAGCACTTGAAGGAGACAAGTCTCCAAGAGATGGGACAGAAGAAAGAGGAGACAGGCCAGTCTGAGCTCAGGGAACAGGACTAGAGCCTGCCCTGGGCCTCCCCTGGCAGGTCCACTCTCCTTGCAGCTGGCCAGCCTTGGCACTGCAGTGGCCAGGCTGTGCCAGGCCTCTCCCTTCACAAGGCCTGCTGGTTTCTTTTACTTTGTTTCTGTGAACGGCAAATGGGGTGTGGAGCCCAGGACTTGGGCCAGGGAAGAGGAAAGAAAAGTTTCTGCCATCTGGATGCCTGACCTGGCTGAGCCGCTCCTGTTTTTCTGGGGAAATCCTACCCATCTTTTATTCGCTCTGCCTACCATCCACCCAGAAGAGATTTGGGTCCTGCCTTCATGGCACTTACAATCAATAGAGGGAGCTAAACATTGACCAATCAATGGCATAAAAGTGTCCATGGAGGGGGTGGTCCCATGCTATGAGAGTCCATCATGGTGGAATCATCAAGTCAGGGAGGTCAGGGAAGGCTTCCAGGAGGAGGTGACATTGGTGCTGGGGCCCAAAGGATGAGGAGTATTAATTGTTCTGACTCACTGTCATCCTTGCAGAGTCCCTCTCTGATATCCTCCTAAGGTCACCTCCCCTCCCCATACCCTGGTCCCCTTCTTGACTTTCTGTTGTTCATCTATGTCCCTGCCTTTGTCTGGAAGCCCTATGAGGGCAGAGGCCAGGCCTGTCTTAGTCACTGCTGAATTGCGCGTGGCCGGCACTTAGGTGTGCCAGACCACCTGTGGTGGTCTACACTGCCTATTTGTGACTATATGTTGATCAAAAGAATAAACGACATGTGCAAAAGGCCCCGTAGTGGGAGAAATCCCAGGACAGGAGGATGTGGGAGTAGGAACGGGGGCAAAGGGACAGAAGGTGATGGGAGATGAAGCTGAGCCTCCCCAAGAACCTCCCTAGAAATGCGGGTCTCTCCTCCAGCCAAGGGAAAACCTTCTGCCCTTGTCCTGTGGCAGATTCTGTGGTAGGCTGTCTTCTTTCCCCTAGAGGAGAGAGTGTGGCATAAATACTCTGCCCCACCCGAAGCGCTCTAGGCACAGCACCCCTGGGCACAAAGCAGGTGGGCACTAGCACCCTCTGCCCAGTACTCTCTGCCACCAGCTTCCCTCCTGCGTTCATTCTCTCACCCAGTGCTGCGGGGTCACCTGGAGCCACAGAGAGGCAGTGGGATTCGCCCCCAGCAGATCCAAGGGTCTCAATCCAGGGCTTCCCTGAATCCCAGCCCCAGGTCTCACCTGCACTACCCCCATGGCTAGCACCCTTTCTCCTCACTGAGGCGGAGGTGGAAGGAGAAGAGGAGCCAGGACAAATGGGGTTGGAGTCCCCTGGTCTTATTACCAGCGTGGGACGGGTGCCAAATTGGCCTCTCCGCCCCTCAGCTTCCTCACAAGTGAGGTGGAGACTCCTCAGGCTTCCCCGGGGGAGTGAGCGCTTGGTAATCCCGTCTAGAAGACTCAGAATAAGCCCCCTCTGGTCTCGCTCTGTCGCCCCAAATCCCTCTCCCGCCTCAGCTGCAGCTTCTGCAGCTCCCGAGGAAGGGGGCACCCGAATTCCAGCCGCTGAGGCTGGAGTTTGGAGTTCGCCCAAGGAGCTTCTGCCCTGGGGGGGGGGCGACTGAGACCCCACAGGTGGGTCCCGTCCCCGCCCCAGATGTGAGCCTCGCCCCTCGGAGGCGCGGCTCCGCCTACGCCCAGACCCGTCCTCCCAGCCAGCCCGCTCAGCGCGCTCTGGCAAACTTTCCGCGTCCAGAACCCGCCCGCGTCTACACCTGCTCGCGGTTCAACCGCAAGCGCACGTCTACACGGTCTCACCTGCCCCTGGGTTGCTGGAGGGTGCCTCGGTCACGGGTCCGCGTCTCCACAGGCTCAGCAGCTGCGAGTCCCCGGGACTGCCGACCTCAGCCTTGGGGATCCGTCTTGACCACCCCCGGATTCGGAGGCGCCCCCGCCGGACCACTTGTGCTGGTCTACACCTCCTCGGCAACCCCGGGTCACCGGAGATGCTTCGGCTCGAGGGCCCCACCTGCACCACCCATGGCTCTCGAGACCCTTCAGAGCGCGGACCCGGCCGAGATCCCGCGGAGCCGCTGCGCGTGGCCGGTGCCCGCGGTCGCCCCCGGGTCCCGTCCGCGGCGAAACTGCCGGGGCTGCTTACCTGGCCCGCGCCCTCACGCTCCGGTCCGGGCTGCGCCGCCGCCACTCTCACACATTTTGCGATATCGTCGATGGCGAAAGAAAATGTTGTAAATCCTCCTGCGGCCACGTGGCTGTCCCCCCACCCCCTTCTCCCTTTCTCTGGCCCTCAGGACAAAACGGCCCCGCGGCCGGCCGCTGGCCACCGGGCTCTAGGCGGGCGACGCTGGCCGCGGCGGGGCGTGGTCTGGGGCGTGGAGGGCGGGGCGTGGTCGGGGCAGGGGCGGGGCGCGCCGGTTCCGGCCGCCCTCCCCCGGGAAATCGGGCCTGAGACTAGGGCTCCTGTTCCAGCTCTTGATTGGTCGGTCGGCCAGCAATACTGACGTCTGATTGGCTGAGACAAAGAAGAGGCTAAGGCCGTGGGGATGGGGGTTTGTGGATTTCATTCTTTGCCTTTTCGCTCTGGCGGCGACCGCTGCTCTTTCGGACCTTTCTGAACTCTGCGGCCTTTTCCTCTCTGCTTCCGTGCTCCCTATCATAACGCTACCTGCATTTCCTTGTCCTGCTCTACCAAACAGTACCTGGAGATAGGGACATGGGGTTCGTGCTGCTCACCACTGTCTCCCCAGGGCCTGGCATACAGTACGCGCTCAAAACGCGTTAGTTGAATGAATTAGTGGAAAACATGCATACAGGTGTTTAGAGCTATCTTTAATGTTGGCAACATCCCTACGAGATGATATTACTATTCTCTCCCATCCCTACGAGATGATATTACTATTCTCTCCCAAGGATGAGGAAACCGAGGCGCAGAGAAATTCGGTCACCTGGGAATGAATGGCTGAACTGATGCTGGGACATGCTTACATCGCTGGATCTCAGATCCTCTACACAGCGATGCCCTGTGCAGTGTCAGAGCTCAGTTTCCCGTTTATCAAGAGTGTTGTGTTAGAGCACAAGATAGGTTAGAAGATGGATTGTTACTGCCAGGCCCTGTGGCTCACGCCTATAATCCCAGCACTTGGGGAGGCCAGGGTGGGAGGAGCGCTTGCGCCCAGGGGTTCGAGACCAGCCTGGGCAACGTGGCGAAACCCCGTCTCTACAAAAAAAAAATTGAAAAGTTTTCTGGGCATGGTGGTGTGCACCTGTAGTCCCAGCTACTTGGCAGGCTGAGGTGGGAGGATCACTTGAACTCAGGAGTTGGAGGCTGCAGTGTTATGATTGTACCACTTGCACTCCAGCCTGGGTGACAGAAAAAAAAAAAAATCTCTACTAAAAATACAAAAATTAGCCGGGCATGTTGGTGGGCGCCTGTAGTCCCAGCTACTCGGGAGGCTGAGGCAGGAGAATGGCGTGAACCTGGGAGGCGGAGCTTGCAGTGAGCCGAGATGGCGCCACTGAACTCCAGCCTGGGCGAGAGAGGGAGACTCCATCTCAAAAAAAAAAAAAAAAAAGTGTTATTTCAGCAGGGCACGGTGGCTCATGCCTGTAATCCCAGCACTTTGGGAAGCTGAAGTGGGTGGATAACCTGAGGTCAGGAGTTCGAGACCAGCCTGGCCAACATGGTGAAACCCCATCTCTACTAAAAAATACAAAAATTGACTGAGCATGCTGGTGGGCGCCTGTAATCTCAGCTACTCAAGAGGCTGGGGCAGGAGAATCATTTGAACCCAGGAGGCAGAGGTTGTAGTGACCTGAGATCATGCCACTGGCACTCCAGCCTGGGCGACAAGAGCGAAACTCTGTCTCAAAAAAAAAAAAGTGTCATTTCAATGAACATGCTTGAGCATGCTATACCCAGCACTGTGCTTGGCAGTATGAATGACACAGCCTCTGCTTCCATGTTAAATTCCTGGTAACCTGCCGGGCTCTTTCCCTTCCTGGGAACCCACCCCCTGTCCCCCACTGCACCCCTATCACAGGGGAAGTTGGAAGCACTCTGCTCAACCCAGGCTGCATTGCCCACTCTTGATAGTTTGGGGCATTTGGGGTGGATTTTCCCGTGGAAGGATCTTGAAGCAGACTGACTTGCCGGCTGCTGTTCTCTGACGGGAAGGGGGTCCTTGAGATGGCCCCCCAATAAGGTCCTTTTGATTGAGAGATGATGTATGAAATGGGATGGGGGAGAGGGCTTCCTCTGACAAAGGAAGGTGTAGAAGCTTCTCCTGGAGTTGGGCAGGGAAGGGTTAATCAACTAGAAAAATGCTGTCTGAGAGCCTGTCTCCCATAGGCAGCCAGATTGAGGCATGAAGAGGAGGAGCTGGCTTGATGGTGTGGTGAATGAGTTCTCCCTGCATCTGTCTTTACATGGCCTTCTTACAGGGACATCAGTCATTAGATTTAGGCCCCATCCTAATCCAGTATGACCTCATCTTAAGATGATTACATCTGTAAAGACCCTATTTCCCAATCAGGTTGCATTCACAGGTATCGGCAGTCAGGACTTCAACATGTCTTTCTGGGGGACACAATTCAACAAGGCTTAATGAGGAAAGAACATTTTGATTAGAAGGGAACAGCAAGAGCAGAGGCCCCAGGGCTGCCCAAGGTGGATGCCCCTGTCACTGCCCACTGTTCTCTTGGGATTCCACAGATCCTGATGCCTGGCAGCTGCGGAAACAGAGATGGGAGGCAGCTGACCCTCTGGACATCAGGCCTTCTCAGCCAGCCCTGCCCAGCCTGGTGCCAGAGGAGGGCCCTGCCTGCCCGCCCCTCCTCCCTCTTCCTCCCTGGTCCTCACTCCCACCCACATCCCAAGATGGACAAGGACAATAAAAGCTGTTTCATAAGCAGCTGGTGATTAATTGCCAAGTTAATTAAAGAGGCAGTAATTGCAGTCTGATTTCAGAGGAAGGAGTGATGTCTTGGACAGGGGTGGGTGGTCAGCTTAGGTCTCCCTGACAAGGCAGAGCCAGAAGACAGAAAGGATTTGAAAAGCCAGGAAGGAAAAACAGGTTCACTTATTTTTTAATTTTTTAAATGGTGTCTTGCTCTGTCTCTCAGGCTGGAGTGCAGTGGTGGCACAATCTTGGCCCACTGCAACCTCCACCTCCCAGGTTCAAGTGATTCTCCTGCCTCAGCCTCCCAACTAGCTGAGACTACAGGTGCATGCCACCACAGGCCACCAATTTTTTTTTTTTTTTTTGACGGAGTCTCGCTCTGTTGCCGGGCTGGAGTGCAGTGGCATGATCTCCGCTCACTGCAACCTCTCTGCTCACTGCAACCTCTGCCTCCTGGGTTCAAGCAATTCTCCTGCCTCAGCCTCCCTAGTAGCTGGGACTACAGGCGTGCACCACCACACCCAGCTACTTTTTGTATTTTTAGTAGAGACAGGATTTCACCATGTTGGCCAGGCTGGTCTTGCGCCCCTGACCCCAGGTGATCCTCCTGCCTTGGCCTCCCAAAGTGCTGGGACCACAGGCAGGAGCCACTGCGTCCATCCAAAGCACCCTCTTTCTAAAGGTGCAACTGTTGGCTGGGCGCAGTGGCTCACCCCTGTAATCCCAGCACTCTGGGAGGCCGAGGCGGGTGGATCACCTGAGCTCAGGAGTTCAAGACCAGCCCGGCCAACATGGTGAAAACCTGTCTCTACTAAAAATACAAAAATTATCCGGATATGGTGGCATGCATCCATAGTCCTAGCTACGTGAGAGGCTGAGGCAAGAGAATCGCTTGAACCTGGGAGGCGGCGGTTGCAGTGAGGCAAGATAGCACCATTGCACTCCAGCCTGGGTGACAGAGGAAGACTCCATCTCAAAAAAAAGACAAAACAAAACAAAAAAAACAAGGGGGTGCTTCAGTCATAGATGCAATATTTCATTTGACAGAGTCAGATGGGGGACTTAGATGCTTAAGCTTATCTTTGTACTTTTCTATGTCTTTTAAATATTTCATTAAAATCCACACACAAAAATGGCAGGGGAGAGGTTAAGTGTTTCTAAATTCTAGTTTGGGATTTATAAATGGCTTCAAATACCAGTGTGCCTTACTTTATACAATGGAGAGGGTCTTAAAATTCTGTGTAAATTGAATCTCGTTGGCCCACCCGGTACATCTTAACACCACTGATGCTCTAGCTTCATTTCTGATTGATTTTCCCTGGCAGAGGTACCAAATTCTTTGCTTTAAGTGTCAGGCTCTCTCTGTCAAGTAGTTAATGACCTATAAAGCACTTAAAACGTACTGGAGGAGATGCGATTTGGAGGCACCCTGCAGTGTATCCTCTCTTATTGTCGGTAATCACCCCTCATTTATTTGCTCTTATTGGTTTGGAATTTACTATCAGGTTTTCCTAAAGCTGAGCCCACCAAGAATGGTCCAATTCTATGCGGGCCCAGGTGGGTGCCTGGATTGGAACCTAGGGACAGTGGGCAGCCAGTGTGGCCTCTTTCCTCACGAGCTCTTCGGCTTGGGTGCCCTGGTCATCTCTTGGCCACACATTCAGCGGCTCTGCCACTTGCCAGCTGAGTGACCTTGAGCATTCAGTGACCCCCTCCAAGCCTCACTTTCCTCCTCCACACTGCCCCAGAGCTGGTGCCTGCCCCTGGGCAACTGGAAAATGACTACAGCCTGGTGAGGTCAGTGCTGAGAGTCGGAGAAGAGGCCCAAGGTCAGGGTGAGCACGGAGGTCATGACCGAGGCAAGCTCCAGGGTCAGAGGTCATAGGAAGCATCCCCAAGGAGCACAAAACAGGGTGGGCCACTGACCGGGGGGCAGGAGAGCCTCTCAGAGAGGGGTCCAGCCTCGGAGGCAGAACAGGCTCTTCTAGGAGGGAAAGTGTCTTCAGTTTCTTTCCTTCTTTTCTTTCTCTTTCTTTCTTTCTTTCTTTCTTTCTTTCTTTCTTTCTTTCTTTCTTTCTTTCATCTTCCTTCCCTTCCTTCCCTTCCTTCCCTTCCTTCCTTCCTTCCTTCCTTCCTTCCTTCCCTTCCTTTCTTTCTTTTCTTTTCTTGCCTTTCTTTCTTTCTTTCCTCCCTCCCTCCCTCCCTCCTCCCTCCCCTCCTTCCTTCCCTTCCCTTCCTTCCTTCCTTCCTTCCTTCCTTCCTTCCTTCCTTCCTTTCTTCCTTCCCTCTTTCTCTCTTTCCTTGAGATGGAGTCTTGCTCTGTCACCCAGGCTGGAGTGCAGTGGCGTGATCTTGGCTCATTGCAACTGCCATCTCCCAGGTTCAAGCGATTCTCCTGCCTCAGCCTCCTGAGTAGCTGGAACTACAGGCATGCACCACCACACCCGGCTAATTTTTGTATTTTTAGTAAAGAAAGGTTTCGTCGTGTTGGCCAGGCTCGTCTCAAACTCCTGATCTCAGGTGATCCACCTGCCCTCAGCCTCCCAAAGTGCTGGGATTACAGGCGTGAGCCACTGCACCTGGCCTGTGTCTTCATTTTCTATGGCTGTTGTAACTAATCACCACAAACCTGGTGACTTTAAACAACACACGTTATCCCTATTGAGAAGCCGGGAGAAAAAAGAAAGAAAAGAATTATATTTTAAAAACCCTGCTGGGCATGGTGGCTCAAGCCTGTAATCCCAGCACTTTGGGAGGCTGAGACGGGCGGTTCACGAGGTCAGGAGATCGTAGACCATCCTGGCTAACACGGTGAAACCCCATCTCTACTAAAAAAATACAAAAAACTAGCCGGGCGTGGTGGCGGCGCCTGTAGTCCCAGCTACTTGGGAGGCTGAGGCAGGAGACTGGCGTGAACCCGGGAGGCAGAGCTTGCAGTGAGCTGAGATCCGGCCACTGCACTCCAGCCTGGGCGACAGAGCGAGACTCCGTCTCAAAAAAAAAAAAAAAAAAAAAAAAACCCACAACACACAATTTATTTTCTTACAGTTCTCAAGACCAGAAATTCAGGATCAGTTTCAACATGCAGAAACCAGGGTGTTCACAGGGCCATGTTCCCTCCAGAGGCTTTGAGGAGTATCTGTTTCCCTGCCCTCTCCTGCCTCTGGGGCTCCATTCCCCGGCTGTGGCATCTTCTTCCACCTTCAAAACCAGCGGCGTAGCATCTTCAGACCTCTTTCTCTGCTTCCATCATCACACCGCCTTCTGCCTTTGGTCTGTAATCTCCCTCTGCATCCCTCTTATAAGGGCATTTGTGATTGTAATGATCCAGGATAATCTCCTCATCTCCAGATCCTTAATCATATCTGCAGCACCTTTGCAATATAAGGCAACATTCACAGGTTCCAGGGATTAGGATGTGGACATCTTGGCGATCGTGGTATTCTTCAGCCTACCACAGAAGGCCACCAACCAAAGTGGTTCAGATCATGGATTCTGAAGCCACTGCTGGGGTCTGAATCTCAACTGCACCATCTGCCAGCTACGTGACCTTGGGCGAGTTGTTATAGCTCTCTGAAGCTCAGTTTCCTCATCTGCAAAATGGGATCAATGCCTACTTACCACCACAGATAAAAACTCAATAGCCATTTAACTGTCACACAGGTAGAGGGAGTTTCATGTGCCAGAGCCTGGACCTTGAAAGAAGCCCCAGCAGGGCCCTTCTGTAGAAGGAAGGGAGGAATGGCAGGAAAGGGGACGGGCAGGGCAGGTGGACGAAGAAGCTGAACCATGTCCCAGGGAAGTGTGTGTGTGCTCTGTCCTAAGGGTAATGAACAGGGGACAACAGAAGGTGTTTAAGTAGGGAAATTTTTTTGGTTTATTTTTGGTTTGTGTTATTGAAATGTAATTCACATATTATAAAATTTACCCTTTTAAAGTGTACAATTCAATGAATTTTAGCATATTCTCGAGGTTGTCTAACCATCACTGCTGTCACATTCCAGAACATTTCCATTACCTCATGAAAAATCCCCATACCCATTAGCAGTTTTTTGGGGTGTTTGTTTGTTTCTTTGAGACGGAGTCTCACTCTGTCGCCCAGGCTGGAGTGCAGTGGTGTGATCTCTGCTCACTGCAAGCTCCGCCTCCCAGGTTCACACCATTCTCCTGCCTCAGCCTCCCGAGTAGCTGGGACGACAGGCACCCACCACCCGCGCCCGGCTAATTTTTTGTATTTTTAGTAGAGATGGGGTTTCAGCATGGTCTCGATCTCCTGACCGTGTGATCCACCCGCCTCAGCCTCCCAAAGTGCTGGGATTACAGGCACAAGCCACCACGCTGGGCCCTGCCCAGCTAATTTTTTGTATTTTTAGTAGAGACGGAGTTTCACTGTGTTAGCCAGAATGGTCTCTATCTCCTGAGCTCATGATCCGCCCACCTTGGCCTCCCAAAGTATTGGGATTACAGGCGTGAGCCACCGTGCCCGGCCAGCAGTTTTTTTTTTTTTCTAGACGGAGTCTCACTCTGTCGCCCAGACTGGAGAGCAGTGGCACCATGTCGGCTCACTGCAACCTCAGTCTCCTGGATTCAAGCAATTCTCCTGCCTCAGCCTCCTGAGTAGCTGGGATTACAGGCGCCCACCACCACGCCCAGCTAAGTTTTATATTTGTAGTAGAGATAGGGTTTCATCATGTTGGCCAGGCTGGTCTCAAACTCCTGACCTCTGGTGATCCACCCACCTCAGCCTCCCAAAGTGCTAGGATTACGGGCAAGAGCCATTGTGCCTGGCCGTCTGGCTAATCTTTGTATTTTTAGTAGAGATAGGGTTTCACTGTGTTGGCCAGGCGTGGGCCACTGCGCCTGGCCCTCATTAGCAGTTCTAAAGCAATCTGCAATCTTGAACTCCAGGCTTGAACCCAGGAAGAAGGCAGGGGTGTCTTGAGCACCACAATGACCATCCATATTTCTGGAACTGGTCACTTGGCTGTGGGTCCTACCCTTATCCCTGAGACTCAGCTGCACAGACTTGTCCCAATGGGTCAGGAAGGACAGCAGCTCTCCTGGCTCCACGGCCGTCACATGACATGCCACGGTTCCCCACCCATAAGGGGCAGGAGATTGTGGGGCTGCTGGAGGAAGCTGCGGGGGCATTTGAGGTTGAGTGCTGGCTAAGCAGCAATGGCTCATGCCGGTAATCCCAGAACTTGGGAGGCCAAGGTGGCAGGATCGCTTGAGCTCAGGTGTTTGCAACCAGCCTGGGCAACGTGGCAAAACCCAGTCTTTATGAAAAATACAAAAAATTAGCCAGGTGTGATGGTGTGCACCTGTATCCCAGCTACTCAGGAGACTGAGGCAGAGGACCACTTGAGCCCAGGAGGTTGAGGCTGCAGTGAGCTGTGATCGCACCACCACACTCCAGCCCGGATGACAGAGTGAGACCCTGTCTCAAAAAAACAAAAACAAAAACAAAAACAAAAAACAACAACCAAAAAAACAAATTAAAAAAATTTTTTTGAAAACCATCCAATCAGTTAGAGAAAGAGAAAAAATGGAGCTTCTCCAGTGCTCCGCACACACCTCTGTCACCCACCCCTGGCCGGGCTCAGTTCTGCTGGGTACTTGGGGGAGTCCCAGGCCCCAAATGGTGAGGGACATGTGGCCTAGCCTAGAGGCAGCTGCGGCAGGAGGGAGGCCATCTGGTGAGGCAAGAGGTAGCGGTCAGGACATTGCTGAGTCCGCTGAGGCATCCCCTGGCAGTCACAAGGGCTTCTGGGATCAATTAGCAGAACCACCCTAACAGGGCTCATGGCCCCTGACGCAGGCACGTGTCCTCGGAGCCTCTTGACAGCCTTGGCAACCAGGAATCCAAGGGAGGTGGGGGAGAGGATGCCGGCCTTTCCCCTGTGCCTGGCCTCGCCTCCAACAGCTCAGCATAGAGCCTCCCCAGCTCTCCCCATTAGGCAGAGGCTGCTGGCCTTCCAGAGCCTGCACTTTTCATTGCCTTGCTTCTCCTGGTGGTGTGGGTGCAGCAACAGTCTGTCTCAATTTTCACATATGTAAAATGGGTCACATACTAATTAAAGATCACTTCCTGGAAATCGAAAAAAAAAATTCTCCCTTTTCACTAAGAACAGGTGTTGAATCACCAGTAAAGGAAAAGACTCCTTTATGTTTTGAACAAACAGCTCCTAAGCCCCTACTGTGAGTCAGGCACAGACAAAGAGAGACAAATTAGGTATTTGCCATGCTTGGGAAACTCGGGAATTCTGGGGGGAGATGGATGTGTGTGAATTGATTCAGTTCGAAGAGGTCAAAGAAATAAGAGGATCGAGTAAACTGCTTGGTGTGGGAGGGGGCTTTAAGGAAGACTTCAGGGTGGAGGTAGCATTTTTATTTTTATTTTTTGAGACTGAGTCTTACCCTGTGGCTGATATCTGTGGTGTGTGCCACCACACCCGGCTAATTTTTGTATTTTTAGTAGAGATGGGGTTTTGCCATGTTGGCTAGGCTGGTCTCGAACTCCTGACCTCAGGTGATCCACCTGCCTTGGCCTCCCAAAATGGTGGGATTGTAGGCGTGAGCCACTGTGCCTGGTTGGAGGTAGCATTTGAGCAGGAATTCCTCAGGCAAATAAAAGGGTTCAGGGCCTCAGGGCAGGGAGAATGGTAGGAGCCCAGGCTCAGAGGTGGGGAGCTCAGCATCTTGGGGAACAGCAGACATGGATGGAAGCATGAATGGAGCTGGTGTGACTTTGGGCCAGCAGGAGTCAGTCAGAAATGAGCTGGTAGACTCCATGAAGATAGGACTGTCCATTTCTTTTTTTTTTTTTTTTTTTTTTTTGAGACGGAGTCTCGCTCTGTCGCCCGGGCTGGAGTGCAGTGGCCGGATCTCAGCTCACTGCAAGCTCCGCCTCCCGGGTTTACGCCATTCTCCTGCCTCAGCCTCCCAAGTAACTGGGACTACAGGCGCCCGCCATCTCGCCCGGCTAGTTTTTTTTTTGTATTTTTTAGTAGAGACGGGGTTTCACCGTGTTCGCCAGGATGGTCTCGATCTTCTGACCTCGTGATCCACCCGTCTCGGCCTCCCAAAGTGCTGGGATTACAGGCTTGAGCCACCGCGCCCGGCCAGGACTGTCCATTTCTTATTCCAGCCACAGCACTGGGCTTGACACATAGTTGGAGCAACAAATGTTGTTAAAAGAATGAAGGGATGGCCAGGCATGGTGGTTCACACCTGTAATCCCAGCAATTTGGGAGGCTGAGGCAGGTGGATCACTTGAGGTCAGGAGTTTGAGACCATCCTGGCCAACGTGGTGAAACCGTCTATACTAAAAACACAAAAAATTAGCCAGGCATGGTGGCACACACCTGTGATCCCAGCTACTTGGGAAGCTGAGGCAGGAGAATTGCTTGAACCTGGGAGGCAGAGGTTGCAGTGAGAGGCAGAGGTTGCAGTGAGCCAAGATTGTGCCACTGCACTTCAGCCTGGGTGATAGGAGAGAAACCCTGTCTCAAAAAAAAAGAAAGGCCGGGCGCGGTGGCTCAAGCCTGTAATCCCAGCACTTTGGGGAGGCCGGTATGGTGGATCACAAGTTGGGGTCAGGAGATCGGTGACCATCTGGCTAACATGGTGAAACCTGCCTCTACTAAAATACAAAACTAGCCGGCTGGGAAGGGATGCCTTTTAGTCCCAGCTACTTGGGAGGCTGAGGCGGAGAATGGCGCAGGGGGTGGAGCTTGGCAGTGAGCTTGGTGATCGCTGGCCACTGCACTCTAGCCTGGGAGACACAGTGAGACTCCGTCTCAAAAAAAAAAAAAAAAAAAAAAAAAAAAAAAAGAAAAAAGAAAAAAGAAAAAAGGCTGAGAGTGGTAGCTCACACCTGTAATACCAGCATTTTGGGAGGCCAAGGTAGGTGGATCTCTTGAAGTCAGGAGTTTGAGACCAGCCTGGCCAATATGGTGAAACTCCGTCTCTACTAAAAATACAAAAAAAATTAGCTGAGTGTGGTGGCATGTGCCTGTAGTCCCAGCTACTCTGAGGCTGGGGTGAAGAACTGGTTGAACTCCCAGGAGGTGGAGATTGCAGCGCCTGTATTTATCACCACTGCACTCCAGCCTGCCTCAACAGACTCCATCTCAAAAAAAAAAAAAAAAAAAAAAAAAAAAAAAAAAGAGTGAAGGAGTGGTAAGAACCCTGAATGTGAGATGAAGGGGTTGAGCCCTGATCCTGTGGACAGTGGAAACCACTGTGAAGTTTGGTATAGGGTGTGAGGTAGGGGTCATGTAGAGGTTTGGCTCTCCCAGCACCAATTGTTGAGAAGACTGTTCCCCATTAAATGATGGTGGCACCCTTGTTGGAAAGAACTGACCATTACCATAAGGTATGACAGGCTTTTGAGAGAGGAATGATGTGGTCAGATATGTGCTATAGAAAGATCAGGTGAGCCTTGTTTGGACTGGGAATGGCTGGGAGGAGGAGGGGTTGGAGGGAGGCTCTTATGGGTGGACTTGATGGTAGTGGGACAGAAGGGGCATCTGAGAAGAGACATCCCTGGATCAGCCCATGGCAGGGAGCAAGGTACAGGGCTATGTCCCGAGCCAAGGCCAGGATCTGGCCCACTTGGGCCTGTGGAGCTCACTGGGGGATGGAGATGGGGCAGGCAAGGGAGAGACAGAGAAAATGCCCCCACTCCTCAGCCCCTCAAGGTCCTCAAAGTGGTAAAATAAAACCCATTCCAGATACAGCCATTTGCAAAGTCAGTTTTCAGGTAATGAGAGGATTGTAAAGGCAAAACAATGCCAATTACAGCAGCATTATCCAGGATTATAAAGCTTCTAAGAGGCGGCTCACACCTCCAGGCATGCTGTGCCTGGGAATTTCCAGGGTAGACTTGGAATCAGAGCATCCAGGCTGCCAGGATCCAGGCCTCAGAGCGGGTGTGGGCTGCCAGGGAGGCCCAATCCCTGGGGCTCTATGGACCTACCTCCATTTCCCCACGGAGATAGTATACCGGGAGGCAGGAGGAACCCCCAACTTATACACACACACACACACACACACACACACACACACACATTCTGAGAAATTGGATATAAGGAATGTGAGGCTGCCAGCCCATCTCTGAAGGAAATCTGTCCTTCCATGGGCTTCCCTAGTCCTGGGGCCACCACATCCCTCCATGACTCTTTCCACCTCCCCCATCACCTCCCCCATCCGGCCTTGGGGACAGCAGGACTGCACACACACCAAAGCAGCCCAGCATTGCTCCTCCTGGGCTGTGTGACCTGGAGCCAGTCACCTTTTCTCTGAGTGGTAGCTTCTGCTTCAGTAAAACGGGGAGATCACCCCTGCCCACCATCACAGACTTATTTTCAGGATTAAATGAAATATTCTAGATAAAGAGTCCAAGGAATAGAAACCAGCCCAACCTCAGCGCCTGGTGATTTGGTGGGGACTGTTAGAACAGTGAACTTCTATGCACTGGGCCCCAGGAATCCCTCCTCATTTCCCATAGAGAAAGTTTTGCAGATGTGTGTGTGTACAAGGATATTCCCTGCAGCCCCTTATGTGAGGTTGAAAAAATCATAAACAACTGAAAAGGCCTTCGATAGGGGCGTGATTAAATTACGATCCATCTGTCCTGCAGGATCCTTTGCTGTAATTGGAGTCTGGCAGCTCCTGCGTGCTGTCTCCGGCAGATCCCACCACGTGGGGCTGCATCAGCAAAGCAAGTGCAAACAACACCTACAGAATGAATCCATCGCCGCTGTTCGGAAGCCCACACGGCGCTCCAGATTTTACATGTTCACAGGTAGGCACCTAGATGCCATAAAAGCAGCGATGAAGAAAACACTCCCAAATGACCCGATTGGTTACTACTGGGGAGGGGATGGGTATGGAGGCTGGGAGGTGGCAGGTGCATCAGAGGGAGTTTCACTTTGCTGTAGTTTTAATGTTTCACTGCAACATATGCCTCTGTCACCCACATATGTCACCTCCAGACACACACAAAACACACGCCAACACCAAGTGCAAGGAGTCTGGCTTGACCCTTCTCAGTCAAGGCTGAGGCCATCATTCTGACCACAGGTCAGGGAAGGGAGACTGGGGAAGCCCCTCAGGTGGGCAAATGACATCCCCTGGCACTGCGAGGAACGGAGTGACGCCACTCAGCCTGGCTGGACTGAGCCAACGGCCCACCTCTCCTGCAGAAGCTGTCTGCCAAGAAAACTATTGAGCTACATAAAAATCCATCCCTGAAATCCCAGAGGCATCTTTAGAATGGAGCATGGCCTTTAAATTAGAATGTGCTTTAAAAAAAAAAAAAGAAGAAGAAGAAGAAAAAGGAAAAGCAGGTTTTGCCCGTAACTTGAGTTCTTTGAGTTCAGGTTTGTGAGAGTGGGTGGCAAGAGCACTGCCTACCCTGGCCGAGGCCACCAGGCTCAGGTCCTGCAATATTGGCTGAAAGGGAACCCCAGCCCCACTGGGTTCAGCGTAGCACTGGCACATGTTCCCATGGAAACTCTGCTGCCAGAATCCTCTGGAAATGTTTGCTGAGGAGGGGCCACAGCTTACCACACCCACTTCAAGTTCTGAACTGGTGGTAGAGGCTGGGCACAGACTGACCTCCAGAAGAAGTCCATGGGCCCTCTGCTAGGGTGGCACCAGACTTCCCTGGTCCTACAGGACAGCCAGTGGCCTCCTAGCTTGGTTCTGGGCCTCCGCCTGCAAGCACACATGGCAAGGAGGGCTTCAGCAGGCTCGCAGAACAGCGTGGCAGAACCTGCTCCCAGAGGCTGGTTTCCCAGGATGATTTTCTCAATCAAGTGCTGATAGAGCAGAAGCCAAGTGGCAGGGGCAGGGCAGGGGGGCTTGGAGGCTGAAACCCACTGAAGGGGTCAATTTCCTAGAGGCGGGCAGGGAAGCCTGGGGGTGCCAGACATGGCTGAGATGTTTCTGCAGAGGGGAGGTTGGGAAGACCTAGGAGGGCAGGGCAGGCTGGGCCCGGAGAGATGGCGGGAAATCCCACTAGGCCAGGGGCCAGTGGGTGAAGGGAAGCATCAGCTGAGACCCAGAGACACGGCTGCCCTGCTGGAAGGGGAAGGGGCCTGCAGGGCTGCCTGGAACTTCCCTTCCCCGCCCTAACCCCAGTCCCCACTGAGGACTGCTCACATCCATCGGTCCTGGAAGGTCCACAGCTCCCCTTCACCTGGGCCTCACCGACTCCACTCAAGCCACCCCTGCCCTTAGCTTTTCCCCTCCAGGCCCATTCACTCAGCTCCTGCTAAGCCAGCACCCTCCTCCCCTCACCTCTCTGCTTAACTTGCCCCCACCCTCAACTCTGGGCAGCCCTGGCCTGTCCATCTGATTGTGCTACCCCATAGGCACTCCTTAAAGGCATGGCTGCACAGAGCCCAGGGCCCCAGCTCCCAGGGAGGCCTGCCTCTCACTTAGACCCCTCTGTACTGCCCCAGCAGCCTATATCTTCTGAAGGATGAATCTTGAAGGAAATGCACACCCACTGAGCTTCTGCCTGAGCCAGGGAGTCCCCGTCTGTCCTTTCTGAGACACTGAGTGGCGTTTTTGTTTATTTGTTTTTTGCTTTGGACGGAGCATGCTCTGTCACCCGGGCTGGTGTGCAGTGGTGCCACCTTGGCTCACTGCAACCTCTGCCTCCCAGGTTTAAGTGATTCTCCTGCCTTAGCCTCCCAAGTAGCTGGGACTACAGGTGCATGCCACCACATCAGGCTAATTTTTGTATTTTATAGTAGAGACGGGGTTTCGCCACATTGGCCAGGGTGGTCTCGAACTCCTGGCCTCAAGTGATCCACCCACCTCGGCCTCCCAAAGTGCTGGGATTACAGGCATGAGCCACCAAGCCCGGCATGAGCTGTCTTAACTGTCACTGCAAACTGAGGCTTAGGTGGGCAGTGACTCGCCCAAATCCACAAGTCCATAAGTCCACCTTATGGAGCAGGGATTCAAGGGAGGCCCTGGGGCCACCCAGCCTGCGTGGCTCTCTAAAGCAATTTTCTTCTCTTTCCTCCTCCACCCATTCATAGCGGAAAGCAAGCCTGTACCCCAGGAGCTTCCATTCATGCCCTCTCTGTTCTTCCTTCTCCCGCCTGCCCCATGCACCTCCCACCCTGAAGTTCCCTGCCACCCCTCGCCCTGCCCCAGCTTGTCTCTGCAGGCTCTCAGTCCTGGGAGCTGGGGAACAGGTGCTCAGTCCTCTTTGTCGCCCAAGAATGTCTCAGAACATTCTTACCCCACCCTCCCTTGGGTCAAAGCCCTTTAGGGTCCTGTCCTTCCACGCTGTGCCCTCTTCCTCCTCCTCCTCCTAGCCTCTCTCCTTGCTCACTGAAGACTTTGGCACCCACTGCCTCCCAGCCTTGCCCTGAACCAAGCACAGACGACCACCACGCTGGCAATGTCTGTGTCCACCAGAGGGGTGATGAGTCAGCCCCAAGAACCTCCTAGACCACAGGAAGGAGTTGGAATTTTATTCCAAGTGAGGTAAAAACCATGCAAGGTATGGAGCAGGGGAGGGCCAAGGCCAGGTGTGGGTTTAATCGGGGTCTGTCGGGGGCAGGGCAGCCACAGGGAGGCCGTGTTTGTGATGCCTGGGCCAGGGCATGGTGGTAAAGTTCAACCCAGGCTCCCCTCTCTACCCCTGAAAAAGACTGGAATATGCTGAGTCCCAGCCAGAGGATCCAGGGTCCAGGAGCTGAGGTCAGAGAGGCCCAGGAGGTGGGGGAGGCAGGCCCAGTGAGGTGGCGCTCTCCTGGTCTTGCTGGCTTCAATATTCCCAGGGGAGCTCACTGCACCCTGAGCGGCATTGTCCCCCGTTGCTCTGACCCTTGTCCCCGCCTCAGGCTGGTGGAGCCAGGAGCCTGGGAGGCCCCTGTGCACACCTGGCAGCTTCACCTCCCCAAACAGGCCTGGAGTTCATTCAAATCCAGCCTCTGGGAGCAGGGGCCTTGCCACTTGGTTATGTGAGCCTGCAAAAGCCCTCCTTGCCATGTGTGCTTGCAGGCGGGGGCCCAGAACCAAGCTGGGAGGTCACTGACTGTCCTGCGGGACCAGAGAAGTCTGGTGCCACCCTAGCAGGGCCCAGGGACTTCTTCTGGGCCAATCTGTGCCCAGCCTCTACAACCAGCTTTCCCTTCTCCGCAGGGAGGGGCGTGACCTGCAGAACCAAAGGTGCCTCTGCGAGCAGTAGCCCAGTGCTGCTTGGGGGCAGGGCCAGGGCCTGTGCCTTGGGTACCCCACCCTCCCTGGGCACATTTGGGGTTGGGGCAGCCCACACGGGGTATGGGAGGATTGACCTGCCCATTTCACAAATGAGCAAAGGTGGGAGAACTCAGGGAGACATGGGGGAGCGGAGGGAGGAAGCGGAGCCTAACAGCCCGGGGCCACCCAGACCCCAGCCACTGCCTGCCTGTGGATGGGTTTCTGGCCACAGTGCAGGGCTGCTGTGAGGAGGAAGTGAGGGTGATATGGGCACTTAGAACAGCAGAAATGGCTCAGGGCCAGGCACTAGGGAGCCACTGTCCCCATGGGGCCTGAGCTTCTGCCTCAGAGGGACCTTCCGGCTGCCCTTGAGGGTCCCAGCACCAAACCCCACAGCTGGACCACTTGGGACCTCAATCCACAGGGGGCCAGAGCTGGGGCCTATGGCAGATAAAGACAGAGCAGGAGGACTGGATGAAGCCGCAGGTGGTGGGCACAGGATAGGCCAGACAGAAGGAACTCTGGGGGACTGCGCGTTGGGTAGAAGGAGGGACAGCTGAGGTCCTGCAGTGGGGAAGGCCTGGAGCAGAGGGTGACCAAGGAGATGACACAGTGCGCATACAGGGCCAGACCAATGGGAGCGGGGACCCTTGGGGGAGGGGGAACTTCAGGCCATTCATTCAGCTGCTGTTTAGCCAGCACCCTCCTCCCCTCATCCATCCCTCTGCCCTCATCCCAAACATGCCATAATCTCCTTCCTCACAGGCTTGTACTCAAGCCCTCTCTGCCCCCAGCCTGCTGACCACCTCTCAGCCATGTCCTGGGCCTCCAGATGTGTCCCTGATCCCAGTCTTGCCTCTGTGGGGTCCATCATCCTTGTCTGTCCCCCAGACCTCCCACGCCAGCCCCTGCTCCCACCCTGCCTGGCTGCCTCGTGCCTCTGGCCCAGCTGGGCAGGTAGGGGTTTGCATAGCTGCTCCCCAGCTCCTCCACACCTCGGCTCCCCACACAGCGCTGCTAAGGGGCCCTTGCAGGGACCTCCCTCAGCTCAGAGGCTGCCCTGCTGGCTGAGGTGCCAGCTGTCTGGTGCCAAGAGAGCCAAGAGAGCATGCTGCTCTGTAAGCATGAGGCAGTGAGCAGGGCTCTGGGCAAGAGTGGCATCCAGGAAAGCCCTTGAAGACTGAGGGGCACTTTGCTGGTTGTGCCAGGGAAGAAGGGCCTGCCTGGCAGAAGGAACAGCCTGGGCAAAGGCCGCAAGATGTGAAAGCCTTGGCGGCTGGGGCATAGAATGGGGGCAGTGGGGCATGCCAAGGCGGGAAGGGCCTTGAATGTGAGATGATGGGGTATCCCTGGGGGCCTTACTCCCAACTCAAGTCAAGTCCTTTGGTGGCAGGGGCTGCCCCGTCCTCTGACCCAGGGCAAGCTCTATGGGCAGTGGAGCCCATCCTAGAGATTTTCATAGACCAGGTTAAGTTCGCCATCATCTTTGAATCTATGCAGTCTCTCCTGGATAGAAAAGAAGAAAGGGAGGGAGGGAGAGAAAGAGAGAGAATGACCATTAGGTAGGAAAGCAATGAACTTGCACTAATTTAGTTTTAGCCAGAGGGCAACAGATTATTTCCTGTGTAGCTTTGATGGGGGGCCTGCCCTCTGTCTCCAAACCCACCTCCCCAGCCTCTTCCCCCACCACGCTCCCCACCCCTGCTCGCTGCCCTCCATCCACATGGGTCTGCCCTTCCAGCCTCAGAGCTTCCCCCACAGCTCTGCCCTCTGCCTTCTGCCCTCTGTGTGGGATACACCTCCTCCCAAAGACACATCTGTTCCATGACTGCCTCCTACTCATCCTGCCTGCGGGCTCATCGTAGGGTCCGAGGGACCCCCTCTCTCCCTGTCCTGGCTGGTCCCTCCCAGAAGACCATCCCTCACAACAGGGCTACAAATGCCTCTGTGTGTCCATGGGGTCAGTCACCTGTTCCTGCAGACTATGGCTCCCAGAGTGCAGGGACATGCCTAGTTCTCCTGTCCAGCACCCCGGGGCCTGGCACAGGGTGGGCACTGCCTGAGATGGCCCAGGTATCCCTGGAGATCCCAGGGTCAGGGAAGCCCTGCTTTCACTCAGGGTCTAGTTGAGGGCTGAGTATAGAAAGGGCTATGAGAATAGGCGATTAACAAACAGTGCTGGCCTGGGCCAGAGAAGGCCAAGTGCCAGCCGCCCACACCCCCCGATGGATGCTCCAAGAGGCCTGTGGGCTCCTGTTCTGGCTGAACAATACCTCACACTTCACAGTGCTGAAAGCCCTGGTGCAGATGTTATTCAGCTTGGAACACGTTTGAATTCAGGGGCAGTTGGTATTGCAGGAAATCATTGCTCATCCACTTTACCAATGAGCAAACAGGTTTAAGAGAGAAAGTATGTACCTGGTGCAGTGGGCCCGTTAATCCCACCTTTAATCCCAGCACTTTGGGAGGCTGAGGTGGGTGAATCATGAGGTCAGGAGTTCGAGACCAGCCTGGCCAACACGGTGAAACCCTGTCTGTACTAAAAACACAAAAAATTATCTGGACATAGTGGTGGGCACCTGTAATCCCAGCTACTCGGGGGGCTGAGGCAGGAGACTTGCTTGAACCCGAGAAGCAGAGATTGCATTTAGCTGAAATCCGGCCACTGCCCTCCTGCCCGGGTGACAGAGCAAGACTCTGTCTCAAAAAAAAAAAAAAAAAAAAAAGAGAGAGAGAAAATATGATTGGGTAATATGCCTGAGGCCCTACCATGACAATCACAGAGCCCGGACCAGGCCAGCCCAGCTTCTACTAGCTCACTCTCTAACTCCAGACTTTAGCCAACCCCAACCTGGGGGCAGCTGGAAGCCTAACACCCCTGTCTGATTGGCCAGTGTGGACACTGTGCCCAGTGGTAGTTACAATAGCTCACAGTGCATGGGCACAGCTGGGTTCCGTTCCAGGCAGCTCTCTCAGTACAACATTCTACCCTCACTGAACGTCTATGAGGTAGGCACTGTTAGGTTGCTCAGTCTGCACAAAATGAGATTCAGACACAGAGAAGTCAGACACCTCGACTAGGGCTGCACAGTGGCTAAGGGACAGAGCAGGAACTCAGGCCCACCAGTCTTCCTAACCAGCAGGCCAGCTGCCACCAAGAGAGGGCTGGGATTCCACAGCAGGGGGCTCATTTCCATGTCCCATTTGCCCCCCGCCCCCACTTCACCGGTGACGGGAGGGTCAGATGGAGTGAGAAGCCAGGCGTGGTGTCCCAGCACCTGCGTACCTGGGAGAGGGGGCTCTGCTTGGCGGTGGGTGGGCAGCCATCCTCACTCTCGATGTAGGCGTAGACCTCCGTCTCACGGCGCTGCAGAGCCTGCAGGAGACGGGGTGCCATGATCAGGGGCAAGTGTGCAGAAGGGCAGTCCCCAGCCCCAGCAGCCGGCCCCCTGCCTGTTACACACCCCACTGTGGGACCCCAGGCAAGGGCAAAGCCCAGCCACATCTTTTCACCTGCCACCCCCTTTCCCAGAGTCACCTTGCCCCTTCCCTGCCTGTACAGGGCTGACCCCTCTCTGTTCTCAGCCACCTCCCTAACCCCCCTTAAGGTCCTCCAGTAGAGCCTTGTGTTCCACCTGGAGGGTTCTATCCAGGCTTCTACCTGGCTGGCAAGAGGAAGGGCCAGGCCTCCTCCCGCTGTCCCTAGGCTCTTAAGGGCCTTGCAGCCAGCAGCCCCCTGCATGATACCTGTGGCCACTGCTCCAACAGGATGCCCCCATGATCTCTGCCTTTACCCCCCTGTTCAAAGCCCCGGCCCCTATGAGGGTCCTCTCCTCTCACCCACCCGCACCCTCTAGTTCTCCCCAACCCCCACCCCAGCCTGTATTCAAGGACAACCCAGGCACCCACTGGGGTCACACTCCCTGGCCATCGAGCCTGTGCCCTGCTGGGGGATTCCAGAGTCCGGTCCTGGTTCTCAGCACACCCCTCATCCCCCTTGCCTGTCAATTTCCTTTCATGTCCCTCAGCCACACCTCCCGGGCCACCTGGGCTGCCGTCATCATCCATATGCGCCTCCCTGGAGGTGTCAAGCTCCTGCCACCCACTCTCTGACCACAGGCCCCCCACAGCTCAAGCCTCCTCCCAGGAAGCCCGGGTCAGTGTCGAGCTCAGCTGGGCTTGGAGGCCCTGCCCCTGGCCTCATGGCTCCTGCACTGGGTTATGTCAGAGTCCTGCTCCCATCAGCATCTCACCAGACTGGCAACCCCTTGAGGGCAGGGACTATGCCTAGTCTATCTCTAGGTTTCTGATTATACAGCGGTGCCTGGCACAAAGGGAGCAGCACCAGATGAACTACAGTGAGGGGGCTTCCCCATCACTCGGTTGTGTCCTAGGCCCATTCACTCTTGGCCCAGCTAAGAGAGGCCTAGCCAGAGACCTCAAGATGGTAGAAAGAACTGGGACTTTAAAGTTAGACAAGAGTAGGTTCAAATCTCGGCTCTGACTTCTGACAGCCTTAACCTCTCCATGCCTCAATTTCCACGTCTGTAAGATGGGAATAATCACATCTATTTTGCAGGTTCAATGCATGATTAAATGAGATATTGTGCACAAAGGGCCACGCACATAGTCAGGGAAGTAGTACGTGCTTAATAAGCTGCTGTTGAATGGTCAAGAGAGGCATGATGCCTGCCCACCTCCCCTCTCTGGGATCACAAACCGGACCCTCCCTCAGAACCTGTTGGGCTTCAGAGCAGAGCTCACCAACAGCCTAAGCAAGAGCAGAAGCTTTTCCTTTCTGAGTGTACGTGTCATATGGATGCCGGCTGGTTGCCAAGGAGGCGGTTTCCCTGGCAACAGGCAAGCAGGGGTTGCTGAGGCAGGCTGGAGAGACAGGTGGTGCTCAGAGGCAGGAGGAGGGCGGGAGGCGGGAGGGAAGGAGGGAGGGAGGCAGGCGCCAAGAGGCAGCTGGGCATGAAAATCCAAGTAATAAACCATTTGGTGCTTGGGAGACCCTCACTTCAAGGGCATCAGACACGGGGATGGTGGGGCGGACCTGGGGACGAGTTCAAGGGGTCTCTGAGCCAGAAACAGGCTGGGTCTAGGGAGAGGGGCTTCCAACCTTCTTCCTTGTAGGAAAGGGACTAGAGCTGCCCCAGGAAGAAGCCTCATTTCCAGTGGAGAGAAACTTCCAAGGCCTGCCCGGAGCACCAGCCACGGCCTGGCACCCAGGATGGGAATGTTCCTCTGTGCTCCCAACCCTCCACCCACCCAGGCCCAGCCCCTTCGAGGTCTCACAGATCTGACAGTCTCTCTGAGCTGGATGATTCTGGTCACAGACAGAAGGGAGGGGAGCACCCTCCTTGCCCATGTCTTGGCAGGGGAGCAGATCTGGGGTTCCCTCTCCCTCCTGTCCAGCTCAGCCAGGCTGCCCAGAACATATGAGCCCAGAGAGGGCAGGCGATGCAGGGCCAGAGAAGACTAGCCTGTCCTGGGACGCTGCAGGCCCCCAACCCATACAGTGGGGCAGTCGGAGAATAGACGAGTGGGCAGTGGTGCAGTGGGCAGGGCAGGAGCAGCTGCAGGGCTGAGGGCAAGGGAGGCTGTGGAGGTGGCCACCAATTAGCAGCTGCTGAGTGAGGCCTTTGACAAATCCTGACCTGCTGGAGTGCATTTATATGCAGGGTATGACCTGCATCACCAGACTGTGAAATGCAGGGTGCAGCCTTGGCAACAGGACACCCTTTGAGCCCCTGAACCATCCCCTCCTGGCTCTCCCTTAGGTATATCTGCTGGGAGATTGCACAGGCCTTGGAGTGGGCTACTTGTGGGGCTGGGGCTGGACTGGGCTGGGCTGGGGGTTGGGGGCTAGAAGCTGGGCTGGGCTGGGCTGGGTGTTGGGGCCTGGGGGCTGGGCTGGGCTGTGGCTGGGCTGTGGCTGGGCTGGGTGTTGGGGCCTGGGAGCTGGGCTGGCCTGGGCTAGGTTGGGTGTTGGAGGCTGGGGGCTGGGCTGGGCTGTGGCTGTTTGTATGGGATCCAGGCCCTTTGCCTCCTGCTGCCCAGTGGGCAATGGTGCCGACCCCAGTGGTCATCCAAATGGCAGAGGTGTGAAGTCAATGCCGAGGCCTTCCTCCAGGCAGGCCAGTTAGCGTCCCTGGACCTGGACCTAGTCTGAGGGTCCTGGACATTGGGGGTGATGGGTGAGATCTGGGGGTGTTGTTCGGGAAGGAGCACACTCCGTGGAGAAGCAATTCAGTTCTAGACCAGGCACTGGCAATGGGGAGCCCCTAAAGGCCTTCCTCACCAGGCACCAGAGTTGTGTGTTAGAAAGGTCCCTCCGGGGGCAGCTCGGAGCAGGAACAGGAGCAGGAGGGACTGGAGGCTGACAGCAAGATCAAGGATGCTGGGCCAGGCTGGGCTGGGACAGAGTCGCCAGGTGGGTGGGGGGTCTGAGTACTGCTGCTGAAGGAGGATACAGATCACATCCTGATGCCTCACATTTGCTACTGTCTCCCCTTCCCTGTGCTGGGCCCCATGGAACCCCGGACACCATGGGAGGTAAGAACAGGCTTCTGCCCATCATATAATAGGTGACCCCTGAGCACCTACTGTGTGCTGGGCGCCAGGAGGCTCTAGATTGACAATAATCACAGTAAAAGGTGGCCATGAAGACACTGGAGAGACTCAGAGGCAGAAGATAGGGAGGTTGGGATGGGACAGGAAAGAGGGGAGGCTGCAATTTTGAAAGGGAAGTCAGGAAAAGGCTGCACTGAAAGGTCCCATTAGGGCAGAGAGCTGAAAGAATGAGGGAGCGGGCCGGGCGTGGTGGCTCACGCCTGTAATCCCCAGCACTTTGGGAGGCTGAGGACGGCAGATCACCTGAGGTCAGGAGTTCGAGACCAGCCTGGCCAACATGGCGAAACCCCGTCTTTACTAAAAATACAAAAATTAGCTGGGTGTGGTGGTGGACACCTGTAGTCCCAGCTACTTGGGAGGCTGAGGCAGGAGAATCGCTTGAACCCAGGAGGTGGAGGTTGCAGTGAGCCAAGACTGTGCCACTGCACTCCAGCCTGGGCAACAGAGCAAGACTCTGTCTCTAAATAAATAAATAAATAAATAAATAATGTTTTTCATGAGGTCTCACTATGTGGCCCAGCTGGTCTTGAACTCCTGGGTTCAAGTGATCTTTCTACCACAACCTCCCGATTAGCTGGGATTACAGGTGCATACCACCACATCTGGTCCTTACTGATTTTTTTGGTCTGTTTTCTCAATTTTTAACAGAAGTTAGTTAAAATCTGCCAGAATAATTGTAGATTTGTCTATTTCTCCTTTTAATTATGTCAGTTCTTGCTTTTTATTCATGTGGAAGAGTGCTCATGGCATATTATGACATGAAAAAATTAAAAAAGCTGTACTACTTCAATTTGTTTTTTAAAAAACTTGACCTATTCTTTGGGAGGCCGAGGTGGGCGAATCTCACCTGAGGTCACGAGTTCAAGACCAGCCTGGCCGACATGATGAAACCCCGTCTCTACTAAAAATACAAAAATTAGCCAGGCTTGGGGGTGCACGCCTGCAGTATCAGCCACTTGGGAGCCTGAGGCAGGAGAATCACTTGAACTCGGCAGGCAGAAGTTCAGTGAGCCCAGATCACGCCACTGCACTCCAGCCTGGGTGACAGAGCGAGACTCTGTCACAAAATAAATAAAAATAAATAAAATGAATTTAAAAATAAAAGAAAAAACTTGACATATTAAAAGCATGATTTCGGGGTGGGTCAGACAGACCCACCAAAACCCCCATCCGAGCCTTATCCTTTTGCTTACTGGGTCTGCTACTTACACTTTCTGAGTCTTAGTTCCATAATCTGCAAAATAGGGTGAACAGTACAATACTGGTTTACAGCTTGCAAACATGCTATGATTTCTTCCATCCGAAATTCCCTGAGCCCACATACCCCTCCAGCTCCCTGCCCTTTCTCCACAACACCTTAGAATAGAGTTCCTCCAGTGTTGACAGGGCCCTCTCACCTTCAGCCACTCTCCCTCTTCTTTCTGTTTCTCTTTATAGGCTTGCGGCCCTCTTCACCAGAACCTTCCTTCTCAGAGTCACCACTGACTCCACATTGTTAAACCAATGGACGGTTCTCGGCCCTCACCTTCCTTGATGAATCAGCAGCATCGACACCTTTGAGCTCTCCCTCCTCCTCAACACACTGTCTTCACTTGCTTCCAGAACATTCCACACTCTCCTGATCCTCCCCTGCCTCACCACCACACCTCCTCAGTCCCTTTCACTTGTTCCTTTTCCAGAACCAGTGGAACCCTGAACTGTAAAGATTGGAGTAAAAGTTGGAGCCCATCCTGGGACTCTTTTTCTTCTTCACTCCCTTCGCTGGGTGATCTCATTTAACCACAAGCTTCCGAAGACCATCTATCCTCTGAACACCAGAGTCAACCCCACTTGAATATCTAAACAGCATCTCTCTCAAAGCAAACTCAGATTTTTTTTTTTTTTTTTTTTGAGACGGAGTCTCGCACTGTGGCCCAGGAGTGCAGTGGCGCGATCTCGGCTCACTGCAAGCTCTGCCTCCTGGGTTCACGCCATTCTCCTGCCTCAGCCTCCCGAGGAGCTGGGACTACAGGCGCCCGCCACCGCCCCCAGCTAATTTTTCGTATTTTTAGTAGAGATGGGGTTTCACCGTGGTCTTGATCTTCTGACCTTGTGATCCGCCTGCCTCGGCCTCCCAAAGTGCTGGGATTACAGGCGTGAGCCACCGCGCCCGGCAGATTTTTTTTTTTTTTTTTTTTTTGAGACAGAGTCTCGCACTTGTCGCCCAGGCTGGAGTGCAATGGCACAATCTCGGCTCACTGCAACCTCTGCCTTCCAGGTTCAAGTGATTCTCTTGCCTCAGCCTCCTGAGTAGCTGGGATTACAGGTGCGCGCTACCATGCCTGGCTAGTTTTTCTATTTTTAGTAGAGATGGGGTTTCAACATGTTGGCCAGGCTGGTCTCGAACTCCTGACCTCAAAGGATCTGCCCGCCTCGGCTTCCCAAAGTGCTAGGATTACAGGCCTGAGCCATTGCACCCAGCCAAAAAAAAAAAAAAAAGTTTAATTAGTAAGGATCAATTATTAATCCTTAATGAATGAGAGTGCTCATTCAACAGTTTTGAATGTCTAATTATATTATGGCTATGTGGTGTTTTTTATTTTTACCTAATTCCACGGTGATCAGAGAGTATATTCTGTGTGGTTTTTAATCCTTTTGAATTTTTTGAGACTTGCTTTATGGCTCAGTTTATATTCTGTGTGCACTTGAAAATAACATGTACCATGCCTGGTTGAATGAGTACTCTATATATGTGAATTAGTTCAAGTTTGTTGATCATATTGATAAAATATTCCATATCCTTATTTTTATTTATGTATTTATTTATTTTTTGAGACGGAGTTTCGCTCTTGTCCAGGCTGGAGTGCAGTGGCGCGATCTTGGTTCATCGCAACCTCTGCCTCCTGGGTTCAAGCATTATCCTGCCTCAACCTCCCGAGTAGCTGGGATTAAAGGCATGCGCCACCATGCCCAGCTAATTATTTTGTATTTTTAGTAGAGATGGGGCTTCTCCATGTTGGTCAGGCTGGTCTTGAACTCCCGACCTCAGATGATCCACCTGCCTTGGCCTCCCAAAATGCTGGGATTACAGACGTGAGCCACTGCGCTCGGCCTTCCATATCCTTATTAATTTAAAATAATTTTTTTAATGGGGTCTTGCTACGTTGCCAAGACTGGTCTCAAACTCCTGGGCTCAAGCAATCCTCCCACCTCGGCCTCCCGAGTAGCTGGGATTATAGGTGTGTGCCACCACATCACATTAAGCAAATCACATTTAAGTAACCAGTGAGGCAAGGAAGAATTCTCAATGGAAATTTTAAACCGAAAGATGATGAAAATATGACATCAAAACTTGTGGGATGCAGCTAAAGCCCTATTAAAGGGAAATACATGCTGTAAGTGCAGAAATTAGAAAAGAAGAAAGATAGGACATTATTTAAGTATCCGCCCAAAGAAGGAAGAATATATTTACAAAAAGCCTTCCCCGGAGACTGGGAAACAAGACAAGGATGCCTGCTATCATCACCTCTATTCACCATGGTTATATCAGAGACCTCAGGCAGTGCAATAAAGTGAAAAAAAAATAAGGTATCAGGATTGGGCCAGGTGCGGTGACTCATGCCCGTAATCCCAGCACTTTGAGAAGTGGGAGGATCACTTGAGCCCAGGAACTCAAAACCAGCCGGGGCAATATAGTGAGACCTCTTCTCTACGAAAAATTTATAAATTAGCCAAATGCAGTGTCTTACACCCATAATCCCAGCCACCTGGGAGGCTGAGGTGGGAAGATCACTGGAGCCCAGGAGGTGGAGGTTGCAGTAAGCCAAGATCATACCATTGCACTCCAGCCTGAGTGACAGAGAAAGACCCTGTCTCAAAAAATAAATAAGTAAATAAAACAGGCCAGGCGTGGTGTCTCACGCCTGTAATCCCAGCAGTTTGGGAAGCCAAGGTGGGTGGATCACCTGAAGTCAGGAGTTCGAGACCAGTCTGGCCAACATGGCGAAAGCCTGTCTCTACTAAAAATACAAAAAATTTAGCTGGGTGTGGTGGTGGTCGCCTGTTATCCCAGCTACTCAGGAGGCTGAGGCAGGAGAATCACTTGAACAGGGGAGACAGAGGTTACAGTGAGCTCAGATTGCACCATTGCACTCCAGCCTGGGCAACAAGAGCAAGACTCTGTCTAAAAAAATAATAATAACAAATAAAAATAATAATAAAATAAAATAATGAGGATTGGAAAGGAAAAAGTAAAACTTGCATTATTCATAGATGACATGACTAGGTTTGTAGAAAATCCAAAGGAAGGCTGGGCGCGATGGCTCATGCCTGTAATCCCAGCACTTTGGGAGGCCAAGGCGGGTGGATCACAAGGGCAGGAGATCGAGACCATCCTGGCTAACATGGTGAAACCCTGTCTCTACTAAAAATACAAAAAAATTAGCTGGGCATGGTGGCTGACAACTGTAGTCTCAGCTACTTGGGAGGCTGAGGCAGGAGAATGGTGTGAACCCGGGAGGCAGAGCTTGCAGTGAACCGAGATGATGCCACTGCACTCCAGCCTGGGCGACGCAGCAAGACTCTGCCTCAAAAAAAAGAAAGAAAGGAAGGAAGGAAGGAAGGAAGGAAGGAAGGAAGGAAGGAAGGAAGGAAGGAAGGAAGGAAGGAAGGAAGGAAGGAAGGAGAAAGAAAGAGGGAAAGGGAAAGAAGGAAAGAAGGAAAGAAAGAAAGAGAAAATAAAAGTAAAGAAAGTGAAAATGGGGACAACACCTTTACCCTAAAACCTTATCCAGAGGATTGATAAAATATAACAGGCGTAAAGTCCTGCCATGACCCCTGGCACATAGTAGGCCCACAACAAATGGCTCTTGATATCATCATTATTGTTGTGACTGTCACTCTTCTCCGCCCAGGCCCAATCTCAGCTGGTAGACCCTTATGTCAAGGGCTTAGCAAAGTTCTATGACCTCTACTCTCCAAGCTGCCTTGCAACCCTGCAGGCAGTTAGGTCTCTTCACCTCACTCCAGAGAAGTCGGCCTGAGTCCTAGAGACTTCGAAACCCAGGCAAAAAAGCAGCTCTGCTCAAAAGAGCTCTTCCATTAAAAATAATCTCACAGAAGGATAGGCCGGGCGCGGTGGCTCAAGCCTGTAATCCCAGCACTTTGGGAGGCCGAGGCGGGCGGATCACGAGGTCAGGAGATCGAGACCATCCTGGCTAACATGGTGAAACCCCGTCTCTACTAAAAATACAAAAAACTAGCCGGGCGTGGTGGCGGGCGCCTGTAGTCCCAGCTACTCGGAGGCTGAGGCAGGAGAATGGCCTGAACCTGGGAGGCGGAGCTTGCAGTGAGCCAAGATCGCGCCACTGCACTCCAGCCTGGGTGACACAGCGCGAGACTCCGTCTCAAAAAAAAAAAAAACTAAAAATAATCTCACAGAAGGATATTTATTCGTGTGGAAAGATGTTCATGAGATGTTCATGAAAAAAAAATAGCTGCATTACTCCAATTAAAAAAGAAGTATGTGTGAATGTGTCTGGGTTTCTTTGTATATATTTATAGAAAAAATACTGGAAAATATATTAGTCAATGTTCCTAGTATTTATCCTGGGAGAAGATGGGATTAGGATGCTGGTTATTTTCTTCATATATATATATATCTCTCTCTCACATATGTGTATGTTGGGGGAGAGGGAAAGTGAGAGTGAGAGGGAGAGAGAGAAATATTTTCATCTAACAGTTGACACCAGAATCCCTGGTAGGGAAAATACCACTATGAGATGCTGGGAGACAGGAGAGAGTATGAGGAAGTCTCCGGCCGCGTGCAAAGCCGTGGCTGACGGAAACTCCCCGGGATGGGGAAGCTGAAAGCCCTTTGAGAACCATCACATTTCACTTGGGACTACTGGCACTGCCCCACAGGGACATTTCCTTGGCCTCGCTGCCACCTGCCCCATCCTCAGCAGACAAGGCCATATCCTGGACGTCCTCTGTGTGGCATTTTGTGGCATTATTAGAGTGAGTCGTTGTTGTGGGAACAGAAATGGCAGCACGTACGAGCAGAATCCAAGCGCCAACACAACCAGGGAGCGTGCACCTAGGGAGCGTGCACCTGGGGAACCTGCAGGGCCCCAGAAGGGCTGTGTGCCTTCCAGGCGTGGAGTGGGGAGCCCACCTGGTGGTGCCAGATCTCACGGGATGGGGACCCCAGCTGGCACTGGGTGGCATTTGTTCTTCACTTGCTCTACTTGGAGCATATGTTGCTTGTGGAGTCGAAAGGAACACAGCAAAAAGAGTGTTCCCAGCCCTCCCAGGCCCCAGCCACTGGGCGTAGGGCTGCATGCTGGCTGGTTGGCCGGGCTGGGGTGGCCTGGCCTCCTCGGCCCCTACGCTGCACCTACCGTCCACTTCCTGAAGATGCACCCGCATCTCCAGGAAGATTGTTTCGGAAAATGCCTATGACACAGCAGAGAGTGGAACAAACAGGGTCCCAACACGTGTCTCTGCTGTGACTGTGACCATGTAAGACAATGTCTGCATATGCTAGGAGGGGAGGGAGAGCAAATAATTAAAAATCACTGATGTGTTAAGGGCGTGGGATGGCGCCTGACCTCTTCCTCTTTTTGTGATTTTTTGTTGTTTGTGCAATAAAAACAGGAGGAAGTGGTAACGGCTGTTTGGTCAGATGAAGGAGTTTCCTTCATTCCTCACCAACCTGTGCCCTCACTACCCCTTGTCCCAGAATGAGGGGCTGTGCCAAGGAGGGGAACAGGGCCTGGGGGGCACCTGACATTCATATGCCTTCCAGGGGCCCCGCACATGTCATCTCTTTTCAGCTTCATAGAAATTCCATGAGGTGAGAATTGTCCCCGTTTTACACATGAGGAACTTGAGGCTAGGAGAGGTCACACAGCTGGTACAAGACTGAGCCAGACAGACCCTGGTACAAGACAGACCCTGCCTCAGGCCTGAGAGAAGTGGAGGGAGCGGGGCCCCGGGACTCACTGTGTAGATGGATTCTGAAGGAGGCTGCTTGGGGCTGCTGGCAGATCTTGGATCTGGGCACTTCCTGGTGGGGTCCTTCCCTGGACCCCGCATCTGCTTCTGTAGGGAGAAAGGAGTCAGGGCCAGGGAAGAGCGGCACTCATCTTCCTCCTCGCACAGATCCCACCAGGGGAAAGGATGGCAGATTGTCATGAGGTCACACAGAGATTCGTCACTCAGTCCCTCCCACTCACCCTCTCCAGGGCAACATGGCAAATGCCTACAAGACCTGCGTCAAGCCATTCCTGCACCTGGAGACACAGGAAATGGAAAAGGCCCACACGAGGTGTCCTGGACAGAGCACCTGGCTGGTAGGGACACAAGCTACTGGGCCCAGTGCCAGTAGGGCAGGGCCCCAGGGACCGAGCCAGCAGCTGTGGGTGGGCCCCTAGTGGTGCCAGCCAGGTCCAGTGTCCAGTCCTGCTCTGCTGTCACTGGCTCTGGCCTCGAGAGAGCCACTTCCCCTCTCTGGTCCTTGGTTTCTTTTTTAATTAATTAATTAATTATTATTATTATTATTACTATTTTGAGATGGAGTCTTGCTCTGTCACCCAGGCTGGAGTGCAATGGTGCGCTCAGCTCACTACAACCTCCACTTCCTGGGTTCAAGCCATTCTCCTGCTTCAGCCTCCCCAGTAGCTGGAAATATAGGTGCGTGCCACCACGCCTGGCTAATTTTTGTATTTTTAGTAGAGACAGGGTTTCACCATGTTGCCCAGGATGGTCTCGATCTCTTGACCTCGTGATCTGCCCACCTTGGCCTCCCAAAGTGCTGGGATTACAGGCGTGAGCCACCATGCTCAGCCATGGGTCTTGGTTTCTTCAGCAATAACCCTCCTTTGTGAGATTGTTGCAAAGATACAAGGAGGGCACAGGGAGTCGGTGCCTGGTGCTTAGGAGGTGGTGCTTACAAGGCCCTTGGTCAACCAACACACTTGATAGCACTGGCAAGCCAGGCAGTGTGAGGAGGTAGGCACCGTCCCTACCCTCCTGGAGTTTAGGGACCAGTGAAAAGATGGAGGATGAACCAGTAGTTTTGCCAAAACCTGGTATGCAGGTTGACCGCCAGGCACAGAGCCTCTGGCACATGAGGAGGAAACCAATGCTCCACTGGGCAGAAGCGATATTGAAGGTGAAATCCCAAGGGCAAGAAGTTCATTTAGCAAGAGAGGGAGGAGGGAGCCCCAGGTAAAGGGAACAGCATGTGCCAAGGCCTGGAGGTCTCGAGGCACTTGGAGAAGGTCAGCATAGGCTGGGCGCGGTGGCTCATGCCTGTAATCCCAGCACTTTGGGACTCGGAGGCCGAGTCAGGTGGATCACCTGAGATCAGGAGCTTGAGACCAGCCTGGCCAATATGGCAAAACCCCATCTCTACTAAAAATATAAACATTAGCCAGGTGTGGTGGTGTGCGCCTGTAATCCCAGCTACTCAGGAGGGTGAGGCAGGAGAATCACTTGAACCCAGGGGGCGGAGGTTGCAGTGAGTCGAGATCACACCATTGCACTCCAGCCTGGGCGACAGAGCGAGATCCCGTCTCAAAAAAAAAAAAAAGAAAAAAAAAGAGAGAGAGAGAGAGAGGTCAGTGTGTGACCGGAGAGGGAATTCTGCCTGGGAGGTACAGGCATGGCGTGGCCACGCAGGCTGTGTGAAGAGCACAGGAAACATCTGAGGACTGGAAGTGGGAACGCCAGGGTCAGAACTGTGCTGGAGAAAGCTCCCGCTGGTCATGGTGGAGGCTGGGTTGGGCCTGCTGAGGAGGTGAAGGCTGGGAGAGTCAGGAGGCGGTACAGGCGGCCCTCCAGAGGCAGAGGGAGATGGCCTGGACATCCTCCCTCATTGCAGGCACCACACTGCCACTGCTGACAGTGGAGCCACAACTGCCTCATCTCAGGGCAGAAGCTAATTAAAAACCCTGGCCTCCTGCCAACCCCCAGCCCATTTACTGCGGGATTAGCCGTTGAGAGCTACTTAACTCGCAGGCAGAAGCTGGCGCCACCCCCAGTCACAGCTCATAATGGCTCAGAGCATGGAACCAGGTAGGGCTCTCAACACCTGACCTGCCTTCTCTCACAGGCCCTCTGCACACCGCAGGTGAATCTTTCCACCCTCTCTGTTCTGTACATGAGGGCGTGAAGGCTGAGACAGGGCAGGTGACTTGCTGAGGCCATGCAACCAGGAAGTGGCAGAGGCAAGATTTGATTTGAATCCGGATCTGTGTTTCACCAAGATATTGACGAGACAGGAGCTGGAGTTTTCACTGCTCTGCTTAGTTAGAACGTGTAAGCCTCACAGACACAGAGAAGTGCTGGCGTCTGTGTAGCACTTGATAGTTTACGAAGTCTGCTGGGACTTGTCCTTATTTTCATTTAATTCTCATAACAGCCAGAGGAAGTGGGCATGGAATGGCCCGTTTAACAGACAGGGGGCCAGGTGCGGTGGTTCATGTCTGTAATCCCAGCACTTTGGGAAGCCAAGGTGGGCGGATCACTTGAGGTCAGGAGTTTGAGACCAGCCTGGCCAACATAGTGAAACCCCATCCCCACTAAAAATACAAAAATTAGCCATGTATGGTGGTGAGCGCCTGTAATCAATCCCAGCTACTCAGGAGGCTGAGACAAGAGAATTGCTTGAACCTCAAGTGGAGGTGGAGGTTGCAGTTAGCTGAGATTGTGCCACTGCGCTCCAGCCTGGGCAAAAACAGTGAGACTCCATCTCCAAAACAAAACAAACACAGAAGGGGGAAGTGGAGGCTTGTCCAGCTGGTAAAAGGCTGTCCTTGGATCAAACCCAGATATGTGTCCTCAAATCCAGGGCCGCCTCCCCTGCACCACCTGCTTCTTGAGGGCACCGTCACAGTCAGAGGCTGTGGTCCACCCCAGTGCACCTCGGTGCCTCCTCCTGTCAAGGCAGCTGGGGACCTAGTGTTTGTCTCCTCGCTGAGCTGGCCGGCCTGGACACCGCCAGGGCTGAGGATGTGAGCTCATGGGCAGTGGCTCTCCCGGGAGGCTGACCTGGGCTCAGATCTTTGGACCTGCTGGGGCTGGAAAGCAAGGTCCCTGGAGCTCAGATAGCTGTTGGTGTCTCTCCCTGGCCCTCCTACGCACCGGACCTGGGCTGGGCATGGAGGACCCCCTGGTAAGCAAGACCCACGCCTGGCCTCGAGGCTCTGTTAGTGAGACTGATGGGGTTGCCAGAGAAGTGAGTTCCACTGCGGGGTCCCAGGAAGGAGCCCCAAGTCTGCAGGGGACTGAAGCAGACGTCTCAGGATCATCTTGTACTGTCTTCTGAAGACACGGGAGGAACTTCAAAGTTCTCCCGATCCGAGAAAGCGTCTTACGCATTGTGAACAGCTCGGGGGCAGGAGTGTCACAGACGCACAGAAGAATGGACAGTTAGACAGAAAGGAGGAGATGAGCCACAGCCCAGCGCGGGTGGGGCCACGAAAGGCCAAATGCCATGGTGTTTACCCAGAGGGCAGTGTTGGCCACCAGGGCAGGGAAGTGGCCGCAGTTACATTATATAAGCCTCCCTCTGCTGCCACAGATGCAGGGTGGACTGCAGGTTGGGGCTGGCAAGGGGAAGAGGCAGGATCTCCAGGAGAGAGGCCTCCTGGGGGTGCTGGGGTGGCTGGGCCAGGGCAAGGGGTCCAGTGGAGCAGAGAGGGAGCCTTCTTTTTTTTTTTTTTGAGACACAGTCTCGCTCTGTCACCCAGGCTGGAGTGCAGCGGCGCGATCTCGGCTCACTGCAAGCTCTGCCTTCTGGGTTCACCCCATCTCCCGCCTTAGGCCTCTGTGTTGGCGGTCCTGCCGGTTCCCCGCCCCTTCCCCCGCCTATTTTTGTTGTATTTTTGGTAGAGACGGGTTTTCACCGTGTGTTAGCCAGGGTGGTAAGGGAGCCTTCTTGAAAACTCACGTTGTACTACGTGTGAGTTGTAGGGGATGGGGCTGCTTTGCTCCCTGCCCATCCCTGGCCATCCCTGCCCACCAAGCGCTCTGTCCTCGGGGCCAACATTTGCCCTTTCAACTGTGATTTTCAGATGAATCTCTATCGTGGGTTCTCCCACTGTGCCCAGCTCTCTGTGGCCCAAGTCTCCCCTCCCTGCTAGATGGTGGTGGGACAGGGAGTCACCAGGCCTGGGCTGAGATCCAGCTCTACACACCAGGGGTGCTGCCATCAGCAGCTCAGAAAGCCTGCTGGGCCTCAGTTTCCTCCTCTGTAAAATGGGAGCGATAATGTGCCTTTGCCACCTCACACCCTGGCCACTTCTGCCTTATCTTCCAGGTCCTCGCGTGCATTTATCCTGTCATTCCTTCCACAAGCACGCACTGCGTGCCAGGCTTCCCCAGGCGCTGGGGACACTAAGTCCCCCCCACTGCAGGGGCTGTGCTTTGGCAGGACAGACAGCATAAAGACAGAAGCCAGGGTGTAACGGAAGCCAGGGCGTGGCAGCAGAGACCCATATTCCAGGAGAGGGTGATGGAGCCCTGAGCCTGGGATGCCTTGGAAGCCCCGGAGAAGGGGCTGGCTCTGGGACAGATTGAGTGCAGGGCTTACTGAGGGGCGGGTGTGGGGAGACAGAAGAGCCTAGCACAACTCCAAGGCTTGGTCCTGGGCATCTGGAGCACATGTGCTGGGATGCAGAGGACTTGGGGACTGAGGAGCACTGCTCTGGATGCATGAGGTGGCGGCGCCCTCAGGCTCCCACGTGGGGCTGTGGACCGTGGTCTGGAGCTTTGGGAGGGGTCTGAGCAGCAGCATCTGTGGACAGGGAATGCCGCCCGCAGAGCAGAGCTTTCACCGCAGGAACACAGACAGACAGCGGAAGGGCTCGGAGGAAGGGGCCTGGGATGTGCCAGAATTTAGATGTCACCGAGAAGGGGGTGACCCAGCAAAGCTGCCCATGGGGTGGGACAGAACCAGGAGGGCATGGCATATTGGAACCAAGAGGAGGAGGGTGCTGTGAGGTGGGAGGCCTGCTGTGTCCAACGCCATGAGAGGTTGAGGATGGGGACGGGCCAGCTGCAGGGGGCGCCTGCTCTGGGAAGACCACTTTGACCCCTCAAGCCAGGCAGGAGCCTCCAAACCTGCTCTCATGGCAGAAATCATGGTGATCGCTGCCTTCTCAAGAGAGAGACCTCTCCTGGTACTCAAAGCGCCTCAGACCCACACCGGCGGCCCCTCTGTGCCTTCTACAACCCCATGACACAGCTCCTCTGTTTGGCATCCCCACTGGGGAAACTGAAGCCCAGGGCACCCAGCCCCAGCTTGCAGAAATTGGTGAGTGGTAGAACTGCAACTGAACAAAGGCCTGAGTCTGTGCTTTTAAGCCCTGCTGATTCCTACTTCCTTTCTGCCAGAACAGGCCATGACAGCGTAACAGCTGATCTCCCCAGCCGACTGAGAGTTTAGCTTGCTGTGCTCCCCGCCTCTGTACAGGGCCTGACACATAGTAGGTACTCAGCTAACATCAATTTGAGGAATGAATGAATGATTTGTTTGTTTGAGACAGAGTCTCGCTCTGTCGCCCAGGCTGGATTGCAATGGCACAATCTCGGCTCATTGCAACCTCCGCCTCTCAGACTCAAGTGATTCTTGTGCCTCAGCCTCCTGAGTAGCTGGGATTATAGACATGCGCTACTGCACCCAGCTAATGTTTGTATTTTTAGTAGAGGTAGGGGTTTGCCATGCTGGTCAGGCTGGTCTTGAACTCTTGACTTCAGGCAATCAGCCCACCTGGGCCTCCCAAACTGCTGGGATTACAGGCCTGAGCCACCGCGCCCAGCCTGAATGAATGAATTTAATGACAGGTGTGAAAGGGCACTATAAATGGTAAGCCCTTCAGCAGATGTTTATTGAGGGCCTACTATGTGGGGGGCCGTGTGCTAGAGGCTGGGGCTTGGGCAGGTAACAGGCTGAGAGGTACCCGGCCTCACAGAGCTGGCCTTGAGGAAGAAATGGAGTAAGCTCAGGCGACCTGCAGATGACGAGGGCAGAGGCAAGGGAGGTGTCAGGGAAGATAGCCATGGGGTCAGGGAGGGCCTCTCTGAGCTGGGGACATGGGAGCTGGGTCCAGAAAGCAAAGGAGGAGATCTCTGGGAGGCATCCCAGGTGCTGGAACACAGAGAACAAGGAGGGCCTGGGAGGCCTCTGCTGTTGAAGGGCCTGCGGGCAGGGCTGACTGTGCCACCTGCGGGTCATCCATTCCTGGGCTCCACCCCCATCCCTCCCGCCCCAGCCCCTCCAGGCAGACTTGATGCATCTTCAGTTCTTGCCACCCTCCAGCTCTCATCTTCCCGGGGGTGTGAACTCCATGCCCTTCCTGCCTGGCCTTTGCAGAATTCAGGTGCAGGCACTGCCCCTGGGAGGCAATGCCATTCTTCTAGACTCACCCCAGTGGGTTCGCACACTCTGCTCTGTCTTTGTCCTCACTGTCCCCAAAGCTGCCAGCTGCGGTTTGGGTCCACCCTCTGCCACTTCTGGTTGGTAGTCTCCAGCTTCAATTCATCTATCCACCACCGCAGGTGCTCCTGGGCCCTCTGTGCCTGGAGGGAACCTCTTTCTCCTGGACTGTCTCCATAACCCATTCTGCCACTGCCATCAGGGGCATCAGCAGTGAACCTGGGGCTCCCAGGGCTGCTTTAGCAATGCAAACACAGCAGCTGCTCTGGCCTCCGCGTTCTCTTTCCCTACCAGCCCAGGCTCTCACATCAGCTGTCCTCCCCAGGTACAGAGGGTATGTGGGCAGCAGGAAGCTTCTATTGTGTGTCAGGCACCCAACTGGTGCCTCAGAAGTGCTCTCCTGCAGATCACCTGAGGTCAGGAGTTTGAAAACAGCCTGGCCAACATGGTGAAACCCTGTCTCTACTAAAAATACAAAATTAGCCAAGTGTGGTGTCGCACGTCTGTAATCCTAGCTACTTGGGAGGCTGAGGCAGGAGAATCACTTGAATCTGAGAGGCAGAGGTTGCAGTGAGTCGAGATTGCACCATCGCACTTCAGCCTAGGCAAAGAGTGAAACTCCATCTCAAAAAAAAAAAAATGTGGAATCTCCTTCCATGTTCACTTGATAGGCAGGGTCTATCCTTATACCCATTTCTAGAGGAACAAACTGAGGCTCAGAGAGGGTCCAAACTTGACAAGAGGACTTGCATTCACGCTGTTGGCACTTAGCCTAGTGATGGCACACACGAGACACTTTGCAGACATTCCTGGAAGCACAGGCAGGGTGGTGAGAGGAGGAGGAGGAAGAGGAAGGCGGGAGTTGCTGAGGCCAGACTGGACGGGAGGGAGCTGGGACCAGAACTCAAGGCCAGGGCTCTGAGCTTTGCTCCCTCCTTTCCTGATACTGTGATCCAGTCCCTGTGGTCCGGTCCCATCTTTGTAGGGCAGGAGCTGGGGGGCTCAGCAAGTGGGGGGCTCAGGGTTAAGATCTCACTTGGCCCCACTCTGCCCCTTGCCCACTGTGCTTCGTGTACACAGAGGGCACTTGTGCAGGTCACTCCTGTAAGCCTGGGTGGGGGTCTGCAGGCTGGGGGGAGTCCCTTGTCACCTGTGCCTGAAGCCCAGTTTCTGTGTCCACGCCTTAGCTCCTCCCCTGGCCTCGTTTTGAGTGCCTGGGGGCTGCTCAGTAGTGAATAAATCGAGAGATACCCTACTTGCTATCATCATGGGAAAAGCAGGAGGGAGGGAGGGAATATATTGAGGGCGAGAGTCAGGGGTGTGCAAGAAAGGCCCAGGCTGGGCACATGGCAGTTGCACACACGTGCTGGCTTGGGGAGGGAGGCGGCCTGAAGCCGGCGGGTCTCCGTCCTAACCCTGGGTTCATGGAAGCTGAAGGAAGTGTTTCCCACCCATCTTGAGTCTTCCTGGCTCAGCTCGTCCCTCTGGCTGGGCTGGAGTCCAGGCCAAGCACAGAGCCCTCCTGGACTTCACAGTGGCACCCAGGGCCTGCGGCTCACTTCACCCTGAAGCTCCTCAACAGGGCAACGTCAAAGTAGGAACATTCACGCCAGTGTCAGACCCACACGAAGGAGGGGAGCCAGCATCATGGTTGAGACCCTGACTTAGACACTGGCTCATAGAAGGCAGGAAATGCAGCCCCCAGGGCTCCTGGGGGTGAAAGGGGCCAAGCTCATGCTCTACCTCAGAGCCTTCTTGGAAAAGCGATGACACCCCCAGCCTTAAGACAAGGACGGGAAACGAAGGCGTGGGCTCCAGGCCCAGGCCTGCCACTTGCTCTGGCTCAGTCACGCTCTGACCTTCCTCGCCTGCTCTTCCAGTCCACAGCTCACCTGACACCTGCCCAGCAGACCCAGATCCAAACACCCCCAGGCTCAGGCCTCCTGGAGGGAACAGAGCAAACCGTTCCCCGAGTCCCTTTGGGTCCGCTTCTAGCCTTTCACCCGCTTTGCTCACCACTTCCCTGAGGCCACCCTGGCCCCGGCTCCTGTCACCTCTGCCTGGACTTTCCAGTAGCTCCTCACCGGGTGTCCCTCACCCAGACAGAGGGTCCATCAGAATCTAGGTCTGATCCCACCCCCTCCCTTGTCTCACATAGAGTAAGGGCTCAAGTCCTTTCAATGCTCCCTACCTGGGTGCATCTCCTTCCACTTCCTATCCCTCTACTCTCCGTGAGCTCAGGCTACACCAGCCACATGGCCCCCCCCTGCGGCTCCTGGGACACCCCACGCCTGCTCCTGCCTCAGAGCACCTGCACCCACTGTTCTCCCGCTGGACAAGCCCAGCCCTGATGTGCAACTGCCTCCTTCATTCCAGGCACTTCTCCATTCCCATGCTGACCCCCCTTTATATTGCTGAGTTTCCCCCAACACTTATCGAATCTGAGATATACGACCTACTCACTGGGTGGTTCATCGTCTGTCTCGCCTCAACAGGAATATCAATTTAATGAAAACAGATTTCCTTTCTTTTATTTTTTTTTTTTAATAAGACAGTCTCACTCTGTCACCCAGGCTAGAGTGCAGTGGTACAATCTCAGCTCACTGCAAGCTCTGCCTCGCAGGTTCAGGCAATTCTCTTGCCTCAGCCTTCTAAGTAAGTGGGACTACAAGCGCATGACCACCACACCTGGCTAATTTTTTTTATTTTTAGTAGAGACAGGGTTTCACTGTGTTAGCCAGGATGGTCTCAATCTCCTGACCTTGTGATCTGCCTGCCTCGGCCTCCCAAAGTGCTGGGATTACAGATGTGAGACACCGCACCCAGTCTTTCCTTTTTTTTTTTTAAGATGGAGTCTCGCTCTGTTGCCCAGGGGCTGGAGTGCAGTGGTGCCATCTCAACTTACTGCAATCTCTGCCTCCTGGGTTCAAGCTGTTCTCCTGCCTCAGTCTCCCGAGTAGCTGGGATGACAGGCACGCGCCATGATGCCCAGTTAATTTTTATATTTTCAGTAGAGACGGGGTTTTGCTATGTTGGCCAAGCTAGTCTTGAACTCCTGGCCTCAGGTGATCCACCTGCCTCGGCCTCCCAAACTGCTGGGATTACAGGCATGAGCCACCACACCCAGCCTCCCTCCTTCCTTCCTTCCTTCCTTCCTTCCTTCCTTCCTTCCTTCCTTCCTTCCTTCCTTCCTTCCTTCCTTCCTTCCTTCCTCCCTCCCTCCCTCCCTCCCTCCCTCCCTTCCCTCCTTCCTTCTTTTTTTCTTTCTTTTTTTTTTTGAGACAGAGTTTCGCTCTGTCGCCCAGGCTGGAGTACACTGGCGTGATCTCAGCTCACTGCAACCTCCGCCTCCTGAGTTCAAGCGATTCTCCCACTTCACCCTCCCAAGTAGCTGGGATTACAGGTGCCCACCACCACGCCTGGCTAATGTTTTTGTATTTTTAGTAGAGACGGGGTTTCACCACGTGAGTCAGGCTGGTCTCCAACTCCTGACCTCAGGTGAACCACCCACCTTGACCTCCCAAAGTGCTGGGGTTACAGGCGTGAGCCACCACATCCACCTGGCCTCTTTCTTTATTGAGACAGTCTCCCTCTGTCGCTCAGGCTGGAGTGCAGCGGTGTGATCACAGCTCATTGCAGCTTCGACCTCCTGAGCTCAAGCGATCCTTCCACCTCAGCCTTCCAAGTAGCCAGGACCACAGGTGCACGCCACCATACCTGGCTAATTTTTAAAAATGTTTTGTAGAGATGGGGTCTATGTTACCCACGCTGATATTGAACTCTTAAGCTCAGGAAATCCTCCTGGCTCAGTCTTCTACAGTGCTGGAATTACAGGTGTGACCCACCATACCTGGCAGACAGAGATTTCTCTTTTTGTTTTTGAGACTTAGTCTTGCTCTGTCACCCAGGCTGAAGTGCAGTACAGTAATCTCACTACACCCTCTGCCTCCCAGGTTCAAGCAATTCTCTTGCCTCAGCCTCTGGGATTACAGGCACCTGCCAACACACCCAGCTAATTTTTGTATTTTTAGTAGAGACGGGATTTTGCCATGCTGGCCAGGCTAGTCTCGAACTCCTGACCTCAAGTGATCCGCCCACCTTGGCCTCCAAAGTGCTGAGATTACAGGCATGAGCCACTGCGCCTGGCCTCAGACAGAGATTTCTTGATTTCAGTTTGGTCATTGCTGTATCCCTGGTGCCTAGAACAGGGCTTGGAATGTTGTAGGTGTTCAGTGTTTGTTGAATGAATGAACACATAAACTCCCGTGGAAGAGAGCTCTTCTCTGGGTGTGGGTAGGGTCTCGGCCTTTGGATGCAGGGGCTGAGCCTTTTTTGACCCAGAGAAACCCTGGTGATGGTGCCAGTGCTCTCCCCTCACACCCAGGGCTGTCGCTGACTCAGCTGCCCCCAGGCTTGGCCCCAAAGGTCCCCGGAGGGTGGAGCAGTAGCCTGAGCTCCTAACAGCAGCCTCTGAGGAGCCCTGACCCATCACCTTTGCACCCTGAGCCTGGGAGAACCTGGTACCCGCTGGGCACTGCATCCTTTCACTCAGCAGGCTGCCTGAGCACCGCCATGTGCTGGGCATGGAGCCCCTGAACAAGACTGCCTCGGCCTCTGGCCTCCTGGCACTTGCTGCCAGGCAGGGAGGGTGGGCTGGCATCGAACAGGAATCCACAGGGCTGGGCGATGATGAGCATGAGGGGATCCCCAGCAGAGAGGCTCTCTCCCCAGGCAGGTGCCACCCACAGTGTGAGCAGGAGCTGTCCAGGTGAGGAGACGGACCAAGCCGCCCCATCCTGCACTCTAGCCCTGACTGCTGTACACTTAACTATGCGACCCTGGGCAAATCACAACGTCTCTGAGCCTGACCTTCCAGAGCTGTGAAATGGGAAAAAACCTCCTCATGGAACTATGGTGGAGGGTGTGTGGGAGGGTGAGTGGGAGGGTGTGCAGGAGGGTGTGTGGGAGGCCGTGCAGGAGGGTGTGTGGGAGGGTGTGTGGGAGGCCGGCGGGGGATAGCTGGAGGGCATGTGGGAGGGCGTGTGGGAGGGTGTGTGGGAGGGTGAGTGGGAGGGTGTGCAGGAGGGTGTGCGGGAGGGTGTGCAGGAGGCCGGCGGGGGATAGCTGTAGGGCATGTGGGAGGGCGTGTGGGAGCGTGTGTGGGAGGGTGAGTGGGAGAGCACCTGTGCGAGTGGCTACTGATAGCCCCTTCATCGCTTCCAGCTTGCTGGGATCAAGAAAACCTAAGCAGGGATTCCCTAATCTGCCGAGCTAGAAATGGTAGGCAGGAGGGCCTGCGGCCTTTCCCAAGTTCTCAGAGGGACCTAGGACCTGGGAAAGCCTGCAGAGCCCTGGTTTCTTGCAACAAGATCAAAAGGCGCCCCGCGGCAGCACAGGGAACGGCACAGGAGGGGTGCCCCCAGCCCCAGTGCAAGGGGCCAGGAGGGCCACCTGTTACAGATGTGGATGTGCCCTCACCAGGGCCCACCAAACGCCCTGCATAGGGCAGACAGGCAGCCTGCCTGCCCCCGGGAAGCACCCCCAGTCCGTGGTGTGTCAGGTGGAGGGGCTGCATGGCTGTGAGCATTGATCCCATACCTTCTTCCAGAGTAGCAGGGCCGTGCCCACAACACTCAGGACACTCAGGAGGCCGGTGAAGCCAAAGAGCAGGAGCTTCCGGGGGCTCTGCGGGGGCTCTTGGTACCCTACGTCTAGGAGAAAGGGCAAGGGAGCAGAGGGGTCAGTGACCCAGGAGAAAGCAGGGCACACACACATGATGTTCTCCCTCACTCAGGACCCTGTTTTCAACGCTCCCCCGCCGACACACTCCACACCCCACTAGGCCCCCTGGGAGCCAGGCCTCAGGACTTCATTGTCACCCTCGCTCCTTTTCATGTTCACTGCCTTGATTCTCTGTAAGGACAGGAACCACCACATTTGCTCTTCTGGTGCCCCTGCCCCAGTGACCTGGTTCCCCTGCAGGCTGCTTATAGGGTCCTGAGCGAGATGTCTCTCTTCTCAGGGCCTCTTGTTTTCCCTGTGGGAGGTGGTGATAATATGGGTGGATGTGGCTAGGGCTGAAGGAGGCGGGTTTATACTGGGACTGACAGGGGGCTGCACCCAGGCTAGGTGAGGCCAAGACCTCCCCCACCACCAAGCCATCCCCCAGTCCCTCCTGCTGGCATTCATTTCTCCTTCCCCTCACTCCATCCATCCATCCATCTGGCTGGCAAAAACACATGGAGTGCCAACCACGTGCCAGGCACATGAGCATGATTTCGCCAACACTGCCTATCGTCAGCCACCAGCCCATATGGGCACCATCTCCTTCAACCTCACCCAAGTCCTTGGAAGGCAGAGGATCATCATGAAGACCAGGCCCAAGATCACACTGGGCAAGCAGCAGGACAGAGGTTCAAACCCAGGTCTATAGAATTCCAAAGCCCCCAGCTCCTTCTAGGGGATCGCAGAGGTAGGTCAGAGAATCAGGGCTTTGGTGACGGGCTCACTCAAAACTTTTGGGATCATCACTCCTTTGAGAATGTGATGAAAACTGGCTGGGTGTGGTGGCTCACGCCTGTAATTCCAACACTTTTGGAGGCCAAGGCGGGCAGATCACTTGAGGTCAGGAGTTCGAGACCAGCCTGGCCAACATGGCGAAACCCTGTCTCTACTAAAAACACAAAAATTAGCCGGGTGTGGTGGTGCACACCTGTAATCCCAGGTACTTGGGAGGCCGAGGCATGAGAATCGCTTGAACCCAGGAGGCAGAGATTGCAGTGAGCCAAGACTGCACCACTGCACTTCAGCCTGGGCAACTCCGTCTCAAAAAAAAAAAAAAAAAAAAAACAGAATGTGATGAAAACTAAAAATCTGTCCCTGGAAAGGTGTATTATACATTAGCCAAGTGCTCACATACACGAGGCCCCCACAAATACATACATGCACATACTGAGTTCTGCAGAAGTTCCCCCACCATGATGCCCATGGCACACTGAGACCAAGGGTCCAAGTGAGCTCTTTCAGGTCACCTGCCGGCGGCGTTTAGGGGCAGATGTGCATGCCAGGCCCTGCCCTTTCCACACCCAGGTGGAGCCCTGGCACAGCCACAGGCCAGAGCTCCCTGAAGTGGCTCTGCCTGCTTTGCCAATGCTGGCAGACAAGGCAAACTATTCTCTATTTCCTTTTTTTTTTTTTTTTTGAGACAGAGTTTTGCTCTTGTCACCCAGGCTGGAGTGCAATGGTGCAATCTAGGCTCACTGCAACTTCCCATGCCAGGTTCAAGTGATTCTCATGCCTCAGCCTCCTGAGTAGCTGGGATTACAGGTGCCTGCCACCACACCCAGTTAATTTTTGTGTTTTTAGTAGAGACGGGGTTTCACCATGTTGGCCAGTCTGGTCTCGAACTCCTGACTTCAGGTGGTCCACCTGCCTCGGCCTCCCAAAGTGCTGGGATTACAGGTGTGAGCCACCGCACCTGGCCCCATTCTCTATTTCCGATCTAGAGTCCCAAACTGCCAGTTGAAACCTCCAGGTCCTTTGCCCCAGAAGAGCCACAGAGGAAGCCTCACCTCTGACCAGGATGAAGGTGCCACTGCTGCTCACCGTGGCGTGTGGCCAGCGGACAGAGCAGTAGTAGGTGCCAGTGGCCGACGCGCCTGGCAGCACAAGGATGACCTGGCAGTCCAGGGTGCGGGTCTGGTTCTCTGTGCCCAGTACAGGGTGGCAATAGGTCGGCTTCTCAGGGCTCCTCTGTCCCTGGAGATCTTCATGAAAGTAGCTGACTGTGAAATCCTTGAATTGGGGGGTGTATGGGTAGGTGATCCTGCAGCTGAAGGAGACAGCTGTGTTGGCCAGGGAGGCCATGATGGGCAGGCCGGTGTGGGTTACTGACTGTCCTCCTGGAGGGGAAGCAAAGGGAGAGAGCGACAGGTCACTTGAGGCTGCCCCAGTCCCACCCACTTGCCTATTAAGTGGGTGGCTCACGCCTGTAATTCCAACACTTTGGGAGGCCAAGGCAGGCGGATTCCCTGAGGTCAGGAGTTCCAGACTAGCCTGGCCAACATGGTGAACCCCATCTCTACTAAAAATACAAAAATTAGCCGGGCTAATTTTTTTACGCCCATAATCCCAAAACTTTGGGAGGCTGGGGTGGGCTGATCACCTGAGGTCAGGAGTTTGAGATCAGCCTGGCCAGCATGGCAAAACCCGTCTCTATTAAAAACACAAAGATGGCCGGGCGCGGTAGCTCAAGCCTGTAATCCCAGCACTCTGGGAGGCCGAGGCGGGCGGATCACGAGGTCAGGAGATCGAGACCATCCTGGCTAACACGGTGAAACCCCGTCTCTACTAAAAAAAATACAAAAAACTAGCCCGGCGAGGTGGCGGGCGCCTGTAGTTCCAGCTATTCGGGAGGCTGAGGCAGGAGAATGGCGTAAACCCGGGAGGCGGAGCTTGCAGTGAGCTGAGATCTGGCCACTGCACTCCAGCCCGGGCGACAGAGCGAGACTCCGTCTCAAAAAAAAATAAAAATAAAAATAAAATAAAAATTAAAAAAATAAATAAAAACACAAAGATTAGCCGGGCGTGGTAGTATATGCCTGTAATCCCAGCTACTCGGAAGACTGAGGCAGGATAATTGCTTGAACCTGGGAGGCCGAGGTTACAGTGAGCAGAGATCGTGCCACTGCACTCCAGCCTGGGCAACAAGAGCAAGAGTCTGTCTTAAAAAAAAAAAAAAAAAAAAGACAAGTCTCGTGCCTCCTGTGCACTTACCTAATCTGCAGGTACAGCCCCTGCCTCTCCTGCACTTGCTGTGTGCCGGAGTTGTGCCAAGCATATTACACACACCACTCTACCTCTCCTAATACAGCCCAAGGCAAAGTGAGAGCCCCTGTTTTATAAAGAGGAAGAGTCTGAGGGTCAGGGAGTTGAAGCACTTAGCTCTGGATCCCTCAGCAGGTACAGAGTAGAGCTTACAATCCCATCCAGGGCTGGGGGACACCAGAGCCTGCACTCCCAACCCCTCTTCTTCCCAAATGTCAAGAGGCCACCTGGGATCAAAGCACAGGCCTGAGAAGAGAGAAAGCTGGTGATGGATGAGAAATAAAGAAGGAGGCAGGAAAACAAAATAAAGAAACCCAAGCGTTTCCTGGTGGTAGACAGAGAGGGAGGCAGGTCTGCCCACAGTTCTCCCTGTGCCAAAGTAAGGAGGCAAGCAGGCGGTGGGAGACACAAACGTCTCCTGGACTCTGGGTTCGGAGAGGATTTGTCAGCTTTTTATATAGTATAACAGGCAACATCCTGAGAGCGGTTTTTCCAGCAACACAGAGGTACTCCACGTGGGGCCATTTCGGCTGTGATCATGATGTCAATGACTATGACAAAGCCAATTTTGCAGGAGCCACCCCTCCCCCCACTCATCAGAGGCACCTCAGAAAACAGTTTGAAAATGCCCAAAGCAGCAGCCCTGCCTGGGGGGCGTCTAACCCCTGCTGCAGGCGTCTGAGATGCTGTTTGGATCCTGGGCTGGGGGCAGCAGCCATCCCCTGCCCCAGACTTCGGCTGCGTAGGCCCCTGGGTTTTAGCGCTCCTGGGTTCTCCAGGCCCCTCCTTCTCCAACAGCTGAGCAGCAGACAGTTCTAAATTGAGGTCGGCAGCCAGCAGCCAAGAACATGCAGGCCGGGTTGTTAATCGGGAGAAGATCGTGTGTTTGAGAGGCTCAGAGGAGCCGCAAGATTTATTTTGTTGGGGAAAGTGAGGCGTGGACTCCGCCTGTGGTGTGGAGCTGGAGTGAGGCCAGGCTGATCTCTTCCCGGGTCTCTTCAGTTAAGCTGCGAGCCACAGCTCTGGGAAGGGGGTCCCAAAGGGAGGCCAGCCTTCTGGAAGATGTGGGAACAGAGATGGAGTTGGCCCTGAGCTTCAGTTAATCCCTCAAAACTCCGACTGCGCTGATATTTTGAGCTTCCTGTTGAGCCACTAAAGAGACACCCCCAGGCTGGGCGGGGTGGCTCATGCCTCTAATCCCAGCACTTTGAGAGTCCGAGGTGGGTGGATTGCTTGAGGCCAGGAGTTCGAGACCAGCCTGGCTAACATGGTAAAACCCCGTCTCACCTAAAAATACAAAAAAAAAAAACAAACAACAAAACATCGAGAGCTGCGGTGGCTCAGGCCTGTTGTCCTGTTGCATAAGGAGACAAGGCCAGGCACTCGAGACCAGCCTGGACAACACAGAAAGCCCTCATTTGTATAACAACAACAACAACAACAAAAATTTGGCCAGGCCTGGTGGCTCATGCCCGTAATCCCAGCACTTTGGGAAGCCAAGGTGGGCAGATCTCTTGAGGTCAGGAGTTTGAGACCAGCTTGGCCAATGTGGCGAAATCCCGTCTCTACTAAAAATACAAAAACTAGCCAGGTGTAGTGGTGGGCACCTGTAATCCCAGCTACTTGGGAGGCTGAGGCAGGAAAATTGCTTGAACCTGGCAGGTGGAGGTTGCAGTGAGCCAAGATTGTGCCACTGCACTCCAGCCTGAGTGACAGAGCAAGACTCCATCTCAAAAATAAAAAATAAAAAAAATAAAAAAAGAGACACTCCCTCCCTCAAAGAACTAAAGTCACTGACAGTTCCAGGAAATCGACTCACATGTCTGGCAGTCACAGTGGGTTCGACTTGTAATTGATGTAACAGGCTCACTTGTGAGATGTCATTCCAGGGAGCTGGTACCCAGGCCCCCTCCCGGGCTTCCCTCTGGTGGATGGAGCAGGAGGGATTTTACCCTGGTCTTTGTAACTCTGGACTCTACTGCAGGATTGCTGCTGTTTAATGGTAACATTACATTAGTTTTGTCAAAAAACTAAGAGCCTTGCTTCAGGGCAGGGAATTATCCGAGATGTGGCAGGGGGTAGACATATAGAGGTGGGGGCCATTACATCGTCCCCCAGGGTCCCAGGTGGGCTGGGGATGGTGGCACAACATGCCTGTAATCCCAGCTACTCAGGAACCAAAGCAGAAGGACCTCTTGAGGCCAGGAGACCAAGGCCAGCCTGGGCATCAATATTTTTTTGATTAAAAAAAAATTTTTTAGAGACAAGAGGGGTAGGGTGAACCACAAATGACATCACCACCGACCCTGCCCAGCAGTCCCGCACAGCACTCACAGGCCACTGCCAGCTCTGACATCACCACTGACCCTGCCCAGCAGTCCCGCACAGCACTCATGGGCCACTGCCCGCTCTGTGCACCTACCCTGTGGCCCCCCTCGACCTGTGACCTCCATCTGCTCACCCGGGGCCTCCTGCTCCTCCTCACAGTGCATCTAAAAGGCCACCAGGGGGAGGACACATACACTGTCAGCACCACGAAACCTTCCTGTTTGTCCTGGGCAGGAAGACTTCAGACCAACTCTCTTTAAAAATTCTCCCTGTCTGAGGTATCCTAGAAAATGATGAACTCTGCTACTGCAATTAAGCCGATCTTTACAATTCCAGGGAAATCTATAAAAACAGACATCCATTGTTCTATGTTCTTCTGGGATTCGTTTCTTTAAGGTCACTGGGTTAGGCTCATGACAATGCATGGCTCTGACTCAGGTCTGCCACAGCGAGGAGAGGCTTTGAAGCAAGAACCTCAGACCTCTGATGAAACTGCTGTCTCCAAAAGTAAAGAGAGGAAGCCGTCTCTGACGAGCTCAGTCAATAACAACAGCCAGTCTGGAGACATCAGGTCAAAAAACCCAGGGGAGGAGAGGAGGTCTGCAGTGGCAGCCAAGGCCTCCGGTTCTGGCCTGCGGATACAGCTCACCACCTCCCCTGTACCTTCCTTTCAATGGGGCATCAGCACCCCAGAGCCGGATCCCTGCAACTGCCCAGCTCCCACCCCATCTCCTGGACCTGTGCCTCCCAGAGGCCCCTTCACGGGTGCAGGCGGTAGAGATCCAGGCCCTAGCTGGCTGCCGACTAGAAGCGGTCCCCTGTGAAGGCACAGTGCTGATAGGTTTCACGGTCAGTTCCAAGTCCACAAATTCTTTTCAGCTGTCATCTTTTTGTGCCTCCCACAAACATTGAAGGGGTACTGGTTAGGTCACAGGCCCTGCCCCAGACCAGGAGGGGCTCCTGTCCTGGCAGCATCCCCAGTCCAACAGGGAAGGAGCTGAAGGAGCCTGGGGCAGAAGGGCTGGTATGGGGAGCGTTGAGTTTGCCTGGGATGAGGGTGGGGTGCGGGGTTGGTGGCCTGGGAGTCTAGAGGGCGTTCATGACCCGGAAGCAGGAGCCCACAGACAGAAGGAAAAGATAAAGTACAGAAATCGTAACCTGGCTTGGTGTGACACAGGTCCTATGTCAATTAAACACCACGACAATCCTATGAGGCAACTACTGCAACCGTGTTCTGTAGTGGGTCTAGCTGGGAGTGGTGGCGCACACCTGTAGTTCCAGCTACTCAGGAAGTTGAAGCAGGAGGATCGCTTGAGCCCAGGAGTTTGAGACCAGCCTGAGAACATAGTGAAACCCCATCTCAAAACCAAAACCAAAGAACCAGAGGACCTTAGAGGCCCAAAGCCACAGAGCTCATGAGTGGTGGGGCCAGGCTTTGGACCCCAGGTGGTCTGGCTGTGTTGAGGAAGAAGAGCCAGCACCCGCGCTGGGAAGCTGCCATCAGATATGGCAGGGGGTGCTCATGGTGGCACTGGGCACAGTAGTCATCAGACACTAACAAGAGGTTTGGCAGAACCCTGGTGGGCGTCACAAATTTTCACCACCAGATGGCCAACAAGGGGCCACTTGGCTCCAAGATCACATGGAGACCACAGGGGTCAGAGAGGGTGGGTGTAGAGGGGGCTGGGAAGAGCTGCAGGGCATCCGGCCTGCCCTGGGGGTGCCTGCTTCTCACCCCAGGCTGAGAGGGGCTTTAGCGGGACCACCCTGGCTGAGCTGGAGCAGTATCCCTTGAGTGAGGGCACTAGGCCACTGTCTATCTCATGCCAGGGCATGGTGTGCCTGCATCATGGTTTGTCCCTTTGCTGGCAAAGGCAGTGTATCCCCATGGGATAACGTGGGTCGGGGCAGTGAGCTGGCTGAGTGTCCTCCTAGACCGGCTCATGCAGCTGCCTAGAGGTGCCCAGGGCCTGGCGAGGAAGACCAGGGTGGATACCAGACTCCTGGGGGCTGAGGAGTGAGAGTCACAGAATTCCACTTAGCACTCCCCTACTTCTGTGGGGGCCTCAAGGGACTCCACGCCAACACTGCAAGCACCCAGAGCCCAGGGCCAGCCTCCCCTGCACCTGATAAGGCAGGTCTTTTCTGCCTCCACCCAGGTTGACTGGTGGGGACAGACGAGGAGGGGGTCTGGGTGGGAAAGAGAAGAGGGACCTCGCCCCTCACCCTCACACAGGCACCAGGTGGCCTGGGGAACCACTTCAGCCTTAGAGTTTGAAGTTTTGTCTGTTACACAGGGTTAGAGATGTGAAGAACTGGGACGCATTTGTGACTTTCGGTGACCATAGAACTCTGACTTAGAGTGACCAGAGGAGCTGAGTTTTGCCGGGAGAAATCCCCCAACACCAAGGGGTCTAGAGGGCCCAGGAGCCGCTCCCAGCTGCTTTTCTGGTCATTCTCCAGGTCCCATGGGATCTGGGGCAGGCAGAGCTGGAACAGGTCCTGGGGCGCAGAGAGGAAACGTCTGAAGGAGCCCCAGGTGTTTTCTGTGCAGGGAATGGATTTGACCTCTTCCATTTAGAGAATTTAGGAGGATTTGAGATTCACCCGGTAGCTGCAAGGAGCACCCCTGAGGCTCAGGGAGGGCAGAGTTGGGGCAGACAGCAAGGAGGGGCGGGTGAGGACCTGAACTCTGCACCTGGCCTGCCCTGCCAGGAGGGAAGTCTGCAGGGGCAGGGAGGGTTTGGCCCAGGGGGAGTTTTCTGAACAGGAGCGTCTTGAGACTGGTGAATGTGGACAGGACGGTGCAGGGAGAGGGGAGAGGGCACCCATACTGAGGACCATGGGGGAGGAGGGGTCAAGCAGGAGGGCAGCAAGGCTATCGGAGGCAGGGTTGCCACAGGTTGTGTCTGGGAGGGCCCCGCCCCCGGGCTTGGCTGTTTGTTTTGAGTCTTCAGCTCCTCTCCTGTGCCTCCCCACCCCCACACAACTGCAAGCACAGACATCTCATCTGGGCAGCGCCACGGATCCCTGCTCAGTCTGCCCACCCCACTTTATAGGAGACTGTGTTTTCGGGGGTGACACACCCTCCATCCCTCGCTTCTCTGCAGCTCCAGGGAAGTCCCTCCCACACTGTGAGGAAGCCTTGGGCCTGGCCAGAAATAGGGGCGAAGAGCGGGGGCGTTTGGGAAAAGCCCAGGTTCTGGAGGCAACAGGCCTGGATGTGGCTCCTGGCTCTGCCACTTCAAGGCTGTGCAACTTGGGAAGGTGGCTTTACTTCTGTGACCTCCGCGTCTCCCCACAACACAGGGAGAGCAACAATGCCAACCTTAAGGGGTTGTGGTGGGATTAATTGGGACCTGGGACCCAGCTACTTGCCAAGGGCCAGGCTGCTTTTCCCCAGGGGACAAGAATGAGGCAGGGAGTCCTCCTTGGGGATCTACAACGGCAAATCCCCGCCGGGTGTGGCGGCTTATGCCTATTAACCCCAGCACTTTGGGAGGCCGAGGCAGGCGGATCACATGAGGTCAGAAGTTCAAGACCAGCTTGGCCAACATGGTAAAACCCCATCTCTACTAAAACTACAAAAAATTACCCGAGTGCAGTGGCACAGGCCTTAGTCTCAGATACCTGGGAGAGTGAGGCAGGAGAATTGCTTGAACCTCGGAGGCAGAGGTTGTAGTGAGCCGAGATCGCGCTGTGGCACTCCAACGTGGGTGACAAGAGCTATCTCTGTTTAAAACAAACAAAAAAAAGACAATGCCAGCCCTACCCTTCTGCCTGGTTAAATGACACGCCCTCAGCACAGGGCACATAGGCCCTGATGGTCCAGGCGCAGGAGGACCTCCAGGGGCCTGTCTCTGACCCAGACTTGGGCACCATCCCTGTCCCGGGCGCTGACCTGGCCTGGCTGAAGGCCCCTTGTGTGCAGGGCTGGGGGCACGAACAACCCTCTGCCTTCAGCCTCCAGCTGCTCTTCTCCCCCCTTGTTGGGAAAGAGTTTGTCAACCACCCGCAGGTGCCAGAGTCCTTCCTTTTCCGGTTCTTCTTATGAATCTGTGGCTGCTCGAACTTGGGGTTTGAGAGCTGGGCGGAGTTGCTATCCTCCTGCACCTGGCGCAGGGACCCCATGCTGAGTGAGTCCCTGGTGGGGTGTGCCCCCATGCGTTTGTGTGCCCGCCTGGCAGCTTTCCTGTGGATCACTGATGTTCAGGATCAGACCTGCCCACCACCAGCACAACGCCCCCATCCTTCCACCTCAACAGCTCCCATCCAGTCACTTCTCCTACCCAGCCAGGGCTGTCTCTGTGGCTCTGAGCCCCCAGCGATCCAGAAACTCATTCTGCTCCTACCCTGCCTGAACCAGCAGGGGTTCCCTGCTGGAGGAGACCCAGGAAGGAGTCTGAAATCAATTTACAGGGTCAAGACAAGCAATTAAAAAAAATAGAACACGAAGCATTTCATGCATAGTAAGGGCACCGTTTGTGACCTTCTGGTTTCAGTTACATTCATACAATTGGGTTCAGACAGGGTCACGCTAAAACACGCATCTCTTAACTTTGGGCCACTGCTAAAAAAAAATGGAAAGTCCCTGGCCTGGTGGATCCAGTTCTTGCCTCCCGGGACCTGCACAGCCCTGTTCAGCTGCTCTCTGGCCCTCACTCGCCCACTCCCGCGTAGACGTCAACCTGCCACACTCTGGCGCCTTCACCCGTGCTGTTCCGGCTGCGTGGAATGTCCTACCCATTCCTTCCTCTCCTGTCTCCAGGACGTGCTCACTTCCTCCCTGAGCCACTCCTGTGTGTCTGGCTGCCCCGCCCAGCACAGACTCTCAGGCATCACTGTGAAGCCACGTGATCAGAAGAGCCAATGTCTCCTGGGTTTGGTGTCGCCTTTTGCAGATGACAAAACTGAGGCTCAGAAAAAGGAAGAGGTTTGCCCAAATAGTGGTGGTAGACATGGGATTTTAAACTGGGTCCCTTTGAGTCTGTAACCCCAGTCTTTTTTTTTTTTTTTTGAGGTGGAATTTTGCTCTTGTTGCCCAGGCTGGAGTGCAATGGCACAATCTAGGATTGTGTAGCCAGGATTACAGGCATGCGCCACCTCGCCTGGCTAATTTTGTAATTTTAGTAGAGGTGGGGTTTCACCATGTTGGCCAGGCTAGTCTCGAACTCCTGACCTTGGGTGATCTCTTAAGCTCAGGACTAAGACCAGCCTGGGAAATATAGCAAGACCCCATCTCTACTAAATAAATAAACAAATTAGCCAGGCATGATGGCATGCCTGTAGTCCTAGCTACTCAGGAGGCTGAGGCAGGAGGATCACTTGAGCCTGGGAGTTCGAAGCTGCAATGAGTTATGATCATGCCACTGCATTCTAGCCTGAGTGACAGAGAGAGACCCTGTCTCAAAAAGCAAACAGGCCAGGTGCAGTGGGACACGCCTATAATCCCAGCACTTTGAAAGGCCAAGGCAGGTGGATCACCAGAGGTCAGGAGTTCAAAACCAGCCTGGCCAACATGGTGAAACACTGTCTCTACTAAAAATACAAAAATTAGCCAGGTGTGGTGGCAGGCGCCTGTGATCCCAGGTACTCAGGAGGCTGAGGCAAGAGAATCGCTTGAACCCAGAAGGCAGAGGTTGCAGTGAGCTGAGATCGAGCCACTGCACTCCAGCCTGTGTGACAGAGTGAGACTCCGTTACAAACAAACAAACCCCTTAAAGGAAGCAAGAGAAAACATTCTCAAAAGAAAGAAATATGCTTCTTTAAAGGGAGTCAAAAATTCAGAGGCTGTTTCCTTAAATTTGGGTCATCTAATAGGTAGACAGGGCCAGCAACATGTAGGGGCCTGGGGACAATGGTAGTCAGAAATGGCCCTGCAGCACTGGGGGACTGTTATTGTCACCTCAGCTCAAGCAGAGCCTGTGGCTCCCAAAACAGAAGTGACCCACAAGCCCTCTACAGGCTGGCCCTGTGACAAGGCCAGTGCTGCAAAGGGCCAGATGGCATCCCTGTTCCGCAGCAGGGGTGGACGTTTTGGGAAAGGAATGCACTGTGGAAAACATGGTATGCTCTTATTGAAAATGCTCCCATGGGCCAGGTGCAGTGGCTCACGCCTGTAATCCCAGCACTTTGGGAGGGTGAGGCGGGTGGATCTCCTAAGGTCAGGAGTTCAAGACCAGCCTGGCCAACATGGCGAAACCCCGTCTCTACTAAAAATACAAAAATTAGCCAGGCGTGGTGGTGGGCACCTGTAATCCCAGCTACTTGGAAGGCTGAGGCAGGAGAATCGCGTGAACCTGGGAGGCGGAGGTTGCGGTGAGCTGAGATCGTACCATTGCACTCCAGCTTGGGCAACGAGAGTGAAACTGTGTCTCAAAAAAAAAAAAAAAAAAAAAAAGGAAAAAGTAAAAGAAAGAAAAAGAGAAGAAAAGAAGAAAATGCTTCCATGGCTTCCTCTCACCCCCAGAATCTGCCACCCACAATCTCCCCCATCCCTCATACTCTGCTCCAGCTGCTGAGGCTCCTCTCACCACCAAGTCATGGGCCAGGGCTTTGGTCCCGGCTCCCCGCTGCACGGAACTCAATCCCTTCTATGGCATCAAGCACGCGTTGTCAGCCAAGGGCGTGAGGGCCCAGACAACGCTGATCAAAGGTATCCATCCTGAGTTAGGTCGATTTTAAAGGAAAACACTTTGATTCCCCAGCTACAGAAGAAAGCAGTTCCCACGGTCTTTATTTTAGGCATGGGGTTTGCCCTCCAATTTAATTCTGGCATCTCTCAGAGCTGTGCCTTTTTAAAGGCCCATCTGAAAGGCTGCAGTAGGGGCTGTTGGTTTTATCACAGAGCCCCAGGCATGTGCCTGAGCACGAATCCCAGGATGCCACAGATGAGCGGGCGGGCAGGACACAGGCATCAAATGCAAAGGTGTGTGGCCAAGTGGCTGGCGAGGGAGGGGCATTTCGCAGGCCTTGGAAGGCAACCTTTGAACAGAGACTATTTCGGAGCTTTTAGCACCGTTGCCTTTGGAATGGCGCCATCGGACAGACTGTCACATCTTTCAACACCTCCAAATTACAAAGATGCATCAAGACGTGGCCATTTCCACAGCCCATCCACGGCTCATTTTCATGCCTCTAGACCCCTGAACCAGGGTGTACAGTGGCCGCTTGGGGACACAAACCAAGTGCAGAACGTCCAAGGTTTGAATCGGGAATAAGCCTCACAAGGGTCAATTAGTGTCTTTATAGCAGTTGCCTCCTTTTTGCCTGTTTTGAAAGTCAAGGCCAGGCGCAGGTGCTCAAGCCTGTAATCCCAGCACTTTGGGAAGCTGAGGCGGGCGGATCATCTGAGGTCAGTAGTTCGAGACCAGCCTGGCCAACATGGCGAAACCCTGTCTCTACTAAAAATACAAAAATCAGCCGGGCGTGGTGGTGGGCGCCTGTAGCCCCAGCTACTCGGGAGGCTGGGCAGGAGAATCGCTCGAACTCAGGAGGTGGAGGGTGAGCTGAGACCGTGCCACTGCACTGCAGCCTGGGTGACAGAGCAAGACTCTGTCTCAAAACAAAAACAAACAAAAAAAGAAGGTCAAGTTGCTCCAACTTTGGAGCTCATTTGAGCGTGGTCTCGGTCATCAGGGGACTCAGCCTCTCTTTTTACAGCCACCTCTTTACCCTCAAAGGGGCATCAGGATGGTGTGGAAGGTGGCAATAGGGCCAAAAGGGTGAGGTTGGGGTCTGCTTCTTGTCTCTGAATTGGAGTGGGCAATACGAAGTGAGGGGAACAGGCCAGCTGCGGTGGCTCACACCTGTAATCCTAGCACTTTGGGAGGCTGAGGTGGGTGGATCACGAGATCAGGAGTTCGAGACCAGTGTGGCCAAGATGGTGAAACCCCGTCTCTACTAAAAATACAAAAATTAGCTAGGCATGTTGGTGGGTGCCTGTAATCCTAGCTACTTGGGAGACTGAGGCATGAGAATCACTTGAACCCACGAGGCAGAGATTGCAGTGAGCCAAGATCACGCCACTGCACTCCAGGCTAGGCGATAGAACAAGACTCCCTCAAAAAAAAAAAAGGAAATTAAGTGAGGGGAACAGATCCCCCAGAGTGCCTCCTTCAGCAGGGACTGTGTGTTCACCCAAAGTCTCAACAAGGAGGGCCAGGCCCTGCCACCAGGAAGGAGCTGACAGATGGAGACAGAAAGAGGTGGGAGAAAGGAAAGACCCTGGGCTGCGGGAGTCCAGAGAGGGAGCCCCAGCTCAGCCTGGGAGGGGCAAAGCGTTCCTGGGAAGGCAACTCTTGGAGTGTGCGTCATTATTTGTTTTTTAAATCAGAATTCTTTAGGTACCCCTGCCACCTCCCAGTAATAAAGTGAAACCATGTTCACTGTAGAAATTCTAGAAATGCCCAGCACTTTGGGAGGCCAAGGTGGGAGGATTACTTGAGCTCAGGAATTCAAGGCCAGCCGGGGCGACATAGCAAGACCCCGTTTCTGAAATAAATAAATAAATAAAATTAGCTGGGCAAGGTGGCAGCGCCTGCAGTTCCAGTTACTCTGGAAGTTGAGGTGGGAGGATCACTTGAGCCTAGGAGTTTGGGGCTGCAGTGAGCCATGACTGCACACCACCTCGGTCCAGCCTGGTGACAGTGTGAAATCCATCCCTCTTTTTTTTTTTTTTTTTTTTTTTTGAGATGAAGTCTCGCCTTTTTGCCCAGGCTGGAATGCAGTGGCATGATCTCAGCTCATTGCAATCTCTGCCTCCCAGGTTCAAGTGATTCTCCTGCCTCAGCCTCCTGAGTTGCTGGGATTATAGGCGTGTGCCACCACACCCAGCTAGTTTTTGTATTTTTAGTAGAGGCAGGGTTTCACCATGTTGACCAGGCTGGTCTCAAACTCCTGACCTCAGGACTTCACCATGTTGGCCAGGCTGGTCTCAAACTCCTGATCTCTGAGGCAGTGATCTGCCTGCCTTGGCCTCTCAAAGTGCTGGGATTACAGGTGTGAGCCATCGCACTGGCTAGGACCTCATCTCTTTAAAAAAAAAAAAAAAAGAAGAAAACATACGAACAGGCGCAGTGGTTCATGCCTGTAATCCCAGCACTTTGGGAGGCCAAGGCGGGCGGATCATGAGGTCAGGAGATCGAGACCATCCTGGCTAACACGGTGAAACCCCATCTCTACTAAAAATACAAAAAATTAGCCAGGCGTGGTGGCGTGTGCCTGTAGTCCCAACTGCTTGGGAGGCTGAGGCAGGAGAATGGTGTGAACCCGGGAGGCAGAGCTTGCAGTGAGCCAAGACTGTGCCACTGCACTCCAGCCTAAGAGACAGAGCGAGACTCCGTCTCAAAAAACAAACAAACAAAAACAAAAACAATACAAACAACAAAAAAAGAAATTCTAGAAATGACAGCAAAATCTCAAGAAGAAAGCTGAACTTGTTCAGCTGAACGGTTCTGCCACCTGACCTCACAGCTGTGAAAATCTTGCCATCTTTCTTCCCATCCCTTTACAAAGCTGAACTTGGAAAGCAGAGAAGAGCAGGAGGCAGACAGTTGGGGGAGGGGTGTGGAGAGAGGTTTTAAGTGCAAGAAAGTTCTCCGGTGAAGCTTCTCAAATTCTTGAAATGGGCACTGTGCCTTGGTGGAGTTGGAAGGAAGGATTTGTGTCTGGGAGGAGGGTACAAGGTGATGCCTCAGAGGTAGGCAGCAGCTTGAACACTGCCCTGGAAAGCTAGTGGAGCCTCTGAGGGCTTTTAAATTGGGAAGTGCCATGATCATGTTTCTTTCTTTCTTTCTTATTTATTTATTTTCTGAGATGGAGTCTTGCTCTGTCGCCCGGCTGGAGTACAGTGGTGCAATCCTGGCTCACAGCAAACTCCACCTCCCAGGTTCAAACAATTCTCCTGCCTCAGCCTCCCCAGTAGCTGGGATTACAGGTGCATGCCACCATGCCTGGCTAATTTTTTGTATTCTTGGTAAAGAAGGGGTTTCACCATGTTGGCCAGGCTGGTCTCGAACTCCTGACCTCAGGTGATCCACCCACCTCGGCCTCCCAAAGTCTTTGCTGGGATTATAGGTGTGAGCCACCGTGCCCGCCCATACTTGCATTTTAGAACAACGACAAGAGAAATACTAGAATTCCAGTCTCCCTCGTATTAGTGATTCCTTGTGTGGGATCTGTTGCACTCTCGCCCTCCGCCTCCTTTTAAAATATGTATGCTTCTGGCTGTCAGCACACTGACTCCTTCCGCTGGTCAACTTGGCTACTCACTTTTATCCTGATTTCTCTTAAATCTCTACCTCCCATAAGATCCCTCACCCTCTGGGCACACAACCTCTCCAGGCCTCCGTCCTCCCCTCTATCCTCCCCTCCCTCCCCTTCCACTTCCTCCACCCTGCCAGCTCCCTCCTTCCCTACCTGTCTGCCTCCTCCTGCCCGCTATGGGATGCTTTCAGCTGGCTGGCTCTGCTGCCACCAAGGAGGTTAGCAAAGATGCTGGAGGGTCCTGAGGCTTCTGGTCTTGACCATGACCCTGCAGACCCTCTCTCTTTGACCTTCCCTCCTCTTCCCCTCCACCCCCAGGCTTCCTGAGCCTGCATACTCTCTCTGCACTGTCCCTGGCTTTTCTCACACAGCCTGCCTCTTAAAGTTGGATGCTTGTTCCTTGGCTCTGCCCACAGCCTCACGTGCCTCAGGCGAGCTCAGTCATGCCCTACATGCCTCTGAGTGCCTGTGTGCCCGGGACTGCAGGTGAACACCTTGGGGGAGAGGGAAGGGGACTGGGTTTGTTCGGGGCGGGGAAGGGGCCAGAGGGGGTACTACAGAAGAGACTATGAGTTTGACCTTGACAGACAGTTTGGACGTCACCAGGTGGGCAAATGAGAGGATACCCTCCAGGCACAGGGAGCAGTGTAGAAGCAAAGGTTCAGGGGAGTGGCTGTGGCTGGTTTCTTCATGGGACAGGGAGTCCTCTGCCTCCAGCTAGCCTTAAAGGTGGGAATGGCCATAAGGAGTGGGCGCCCAGGAAGAAGGGGTGGCCCAGGGCCGAGGAGGGTCTTATCTGAATGCACCAGGGTTAGAGGCCTGCTGATGGCAGCGGGGCTGTTTGCAGTTATGCTCTGTGGACCCCTGGCCCCTGGCCCACTAGCAGCAAGCACAGATCTGGCCCAGGCCCTGCCCTTCCTCCACCTCAGCACCTGTAGTGGGGTGCGTGGGGAGCAGAAACAGCCAGGGTCAGCATTCTGCCTCTTCTGGGCACCCTGCACAGTCCCCAAGCCCTAGAATGAAGCTCCCAGGTGCAACTACTCATCAAACAGACCATCAGCAGCCAAGCACATCCAAGTCCCAGCCAAGACTCTGCAGCCCCTCCTCTGTGCCTGGCCTAGTGTGCTGGACGCGGCCTCAGAGAACCAGCTTGGGCGGGGCCTGGCCCTCCAGGAGCTCTGTTTTGGCAAAGGCGCCATCAGGGCTCTGGCCTGAGTGTGTCCAGGGACAGTGAATCACCCCTGCCTGCGGGAGAACTGGGGAGGCCATGGTGACCCCTTGGCCTGTGAGGACCCGAGTCTCGGAGTGCAGAGGAGTAGGCAGGGCTGGTGGCTGGGCCCAGAGGAGCCTAGTGGGCAGGACACCCACGACCCATGACCAAAGGTGAGCACTGAGTCCCCTCTCTCGCTGTGCCCTCGAGCCCTGTCCCCAGAGCCAAAGCCTTAAAGACCCTCCCTGAGGGGTCCCAGGTGCCAGGCCCTGAGGCCATCATGGTGCTGGATGTGCCTTCCTGTTGTGTCTGGGAGGATGCTGAGCACCCGGGCAGTGGGGCTCGTGGAGGTTCAGCATGCTCCGGAGACTTGGCCAAAGGCTCCCGGGACCCAAATCCAGGCTGCTCAGACCTCACCGGGAGCCCAGGCGCCCCGCCTGCCAATTTCATGTTCATATCCCTCCCCTCCCTCTCACCAGGCTCACCCCATCCCTTTCTCTGGCTTCAGCCCCATCTGGGTCCTGTTGCCCATGTCCCCACTAGGGTACGGCTTTGCTTAGATCCACAAGGAGCAAGCAGAGGGTCAGATCCTGCCTCGAGGTCCACATTTCCCCAGGATGCCTGTGTCCTCTCTACCATTCACTATACACGGGGTCTCATTACCCTACCAATGCTGGAGAGGAGCCAGGGCTCAGGGAGGGCAGAGGGAGGGCAGAGGACGACTACCCAGCCCTTCCATCTCCTCCCCCAGGCGCCCCTCCTGTGGTATCGTGTCTCCACCCTGCTCAGAGCTTAATTCATCCTTGATTGTCACCATTTCCTGAGCATCCGCTGGGTGCCGGCCCCGTGCTGGGAGTCGAGGATTAGAAGCCACATGAGTCTGCACAGTCTCTTTTGATTTTTTCAACCACTTAAAAATATAAAAACCATTCATAACTCACAGGCCATACAAGAGGCAGTGGGCTGGGTTTAGCCCACCGGCCGTGGTTTCAACTCTTGCTCTATCTATAGCAACAAAAACGAACTTCAGCCATAATGTGGACTGGATCTACCTTAAAAAACATAATGCTCAATGAAAGAAACGGTTCACAGGAGAAGACACACAGTATCCTTCAACTATACAATGTTCACAAACAGGCGAAGCTAGTCCATATGGTTTAGGGATGTGTACTAATGATAAAACTACAAAGAAATGCCAGGAAGTGATCCCCCGACAAGCTGGGATGGCGGTACCTTTGGTGGGACGAGGAGAGTAGAAGGGGCTCTGAGGCACTGGGACGTTCTCATTCTTGACCTTCTTGACCTGGTGGGAGTCACACAGGACTTTGTTTTCTAGTGCTTACCTCGCAACACTGCGTTTTTCTGTGTGATAGTTCACGATGACAGAGGAGACAGCAGTGAGACAGGACCCGCCGGGAGTGTGCCCGGACCCCTACCTGAGGGGCATTTGTGATCCACCCAACCACAGTCTGCATCCCACTGCTGTGTCAGACTTCCCTGTGGTCAAGCTGAGCCTCTCCCGGCCCTCCTGGCCCTGCCTTTTAGGCTCTCAGCCCTCATTCCCTCAGCCACCTCCCGCTCTGTCCCCACTCCCCGGGCAGCCTTTCCAGCACTCCCCTGCCTCTCCCTGCCCACCTCTGCCTGTGCCTCGAAAGCCCTTTATTGGGATTAGACAAAGATGAAAAACAGAAGCTACTCCTGACAGAGGTCCGGAGCGGCGGGAAGGGAGGCAGGAGGCCTCAGCCTGGAGCAGGCAGGCGCTCCTGAACATCTTTTATTTTATTATTATTATTACTTTTTTGAGACAGAGTCCTGCTCTGTCACCCAGGTTGGAGCTCAATGGCACGATCTCAGCTCAATGCAACCTCTGCCTCCCGGGTTCAAGCAATTCTCCTGCCTCAGCCTCCTGAGTAGCTGGGATTACAGGCACCCGCCACCTGGATCCAGAACAAACCTTTCTGGTAACTCCCGCCGAGGCTCATGGTGCCACCAGGCTGAGAGTGGGGCCTATGGCTTGTTCACCTCTGGGTCCCTCTGGTGCCTAGAACCGGTCCTTCTCAATGGATATTTGAGAAATAAATACAGCCCAGAGTTCTGGAAAGGCCACAAAGAGAGAGGGGACTGACATTTGCAGAAGACACTAAGGTGCAGAGAGCTTAAGTAATTGCCCGAGGTCACACAGCCGTCACCAGAAGGCGGCAGGCCTGAAACTCAGGTCTGTCCAGCCCCAAAGTCCTTGGGGAGGACTGAGGCCCATGGAAGCCGAGTTGCAGCTGCTCCTGGAAAAGCCAAGCCCCAACAATTCCCCTCTTGGGGAGACCACCAGTGGCTGCCTTTGAGAAAAGCAGACTTTGCAGAGGGGTCAAGAAGCCAGAGGGCAGGCACAAGTCCTGGCTCAAGTGGGAGGAGGAGGATGGCTGGGAGCAGGAGTGGGCACCCAGGATGAGCTGGAGGCCGTGGGCTCAGCAACTGCACCTCAAGTTTCCATGGCTCTGGCCAGGCTGGCAGGCGGCTGACTCTCACTGAGCACTAATGACATCATGCTGGGCACTCAGTCCTCAGGATGTGCTATGAGGTGGGCAGTGTTATCACATCCGTTTAACAGAGGAGACAGCTGAGGCACAGCGATAGAAGTAATCTGCCCAGGATGCCTGGGCAAGTAGCAGAGCTCAAATTCAAACTGGGCCAGGCATGGGGGCTCATGCCTGTAATCCCAGCACTTTGGGAGGCCAAGGTGGGTGGATCACCTGAGGTCAGGAGTTCAAGACCAGCCTGGCCAATGCGGTGAAAACCTGACTCTACTAAGAATACAGAAATTAGCCAGGCATGGTGGTGGGTGCCTGCAATCCCAGCTACTGGGGAGGCTGAGGCAGGAGAATCGCTTGAACCTGGGAAGTGGAGGTTGCAGTGAGCCGAGATGGTGCCACAGCTTGGGCAACAGAGCGAGACTCCATCTCAAAAAAAAAAACATTCAAACTGAAGATAAATGCCCCTGGCCTGTACTCCTAAACCAGCACCCTATCGCAAGTTCAGGGATACAGTGCAGAATCAGGGACGCTGGCCTTCAGTGACACCCCTGTGGATGCAGCTGAGGGATGCAAGCTGGGTTGGTACTGACAAGTGGCAGAGCTGGTTGCACCAGGCTGATGGTTAAGGCTGATGGTTGTGGTCACGGGAGGTTTGGAAGATGTGGGAGAGGCAAGATTTCTTCCAGCAAACCCTCAAAGCTCTGAGACCAGAAAGCAAGGGTGTGACGTGGAGTGACAGACAGATGAAGGGAGATGCACGGGGTAGGACAAAGAGCGGGTTGGGGATCAGGCACAGTGGCTCACGCCTGTAATCCCGGCACTTTGGGAGGCCAAAGTGGGTGGATCACCTAAGGTCAGGAATTTGAGACCAGCCTGGGCAACACGGTGAGTCTCTATCTCTAAAAACAATTAAAAAATAGCTGGGTGTGGTGGCACATGCCTGTGGTTCCAGTTACTCGGGAGGCTGAGGTGGGAATATCATCTGAGTGAGGGAGGCAGAGATTGTAATGAGCTGAGATTGTGCCACTGCACTCCAGCCTGGGGGACAGAGCGAGATCCTGTCTCAAAAAAATAAAAACAGGGCGGGCACAGTGGCTCACACCTGTAATCCCAGCACTTTGGGAGGCTGAGGCAGATGGATCACCTGAGGTCAGGAGTTCAAGACCAGCCTGGCCAACATGGCAAAACCATGTCTCTACTAAAAACACAAAAATTAGCTGGGCATGGTGGTGGGTGCCTGTAATCCCAGCTACTTGGGAGGCTGAGGCAGCAGAATTGCTTGAACCCAGGAGGAGGAGGTTGCAGTGAACCAAGATGGCGCCATTGCATTCCAGCCTGTGTGACAAGAGTGAAACTCTGTCTTAGAAAAAAAAAAAAGCGTGGGTGGGGGTCTGTCTGCTGCTCCAAGGGATTCTAGGACACCATAAGGGTGTTTTCACCTCTTGTGAAAGAGCAGTTTCTCTTTTATGTAATGTTTGTTGCAACACCGGGTGGGAGGGGATGGCGCTGGGAATCTGTTTTTGTTTGTAGTTGAGATTGTTACAAAAGAGCTTTTCCTCAGTAACACCCCACAAAGCCTCTTTTACTGCTTGGTTACCAGGGTGTGCTGGGTGTCTTTTGGGGAGGAGGACCCACACAAAGGGAAAGGATGGGAATCGGGGGGAAATTAAGTTAAAAATGACTGTGAGTTGAGACACACTGACACTAACAGGCTGCGTTTCCGGGGTCTGGCTGTGTTTGCACCAACTGTCTGGGGTGTTGGGGGAGGCATGCATAGGATTAAAGGAGATGGTGTCCTAGGGCTCTGGGCTCCAGCCTGGGGAGGTACACACAGGTCAGCCTTTGCCTCCCCAGGGTAAGTTTCGGTGAAGAACATTCTTTTCAAGTAAGAAGAGCCTCTGAGCCCACTGGCCGAGGGGCCCAGCTCAGGGCTGAGGCTGGCCAGGGGCCGAACCTGGCCTCTACTTACCGGCTAGGCCTTGAGCAAATGAACTGGCTTCCCTGGGCCTCCTTTTCCCTGTCCTTAAAATGGTGCAGGTGAGGACAATAGGGACCCCAAGGGGTGCTGTGAGGGTGGCCAGTGTGCCCTGCTAAGGGCTCTATAAAACCTAATTCGCGGTAATGAGAGGGGGTGCAGCAGGACAGGGTGGGGGAAGCTCCTGGAAGCCTCATAAGCTCTAAGAGAATAGAAAGGAAGGCACCCTGTCTCCACAGTAGAGGCCACCCTTTGGCCAGAGGGAGGGCTGGCTGCTGCCCGGTCAAGGAGGAGCAGAGAGAATCTGGCAGAACACTGAGCCCTGGTGCTGGCAGCCCTGGAACGGGACCCTCCTGGGCCTTCCCTGGCCTAATGAACTGGCCCTGAGGCCACCTACCCCACAGCCTGGCTCAGATCCTGGCCACCCAGCTTTCGAGAGAGCCTGGGACCAGGAAAGGAGCGCCGCTGGCCTGGAAAGACACACTCGCATCCTAAAACACTTGGCCTCTGGTTGTATTTCAGGAACTGGGAGGTGCGACCCTTTCTGGTGACTGACAGTTTTGTGCCTCTGGGCACAGCGCCTTGTGGTTGGCCCTGGTATCCCCCCCCCTCCCTGGCCAATGCCAGCAACAACCCAGAGAGTAGCCCCGCCACTTGCCAGGTTCAACACAGGCTCCACCGCAGCAGCCACATGAGGTTCCTCGGGTGGGGAGCTGTCCCTCCCCACGGCCCTGCCCCCAACCCCAGCAATACAGTGCCCACCCTCCTTGTTTAAGGGCCAGGAGGCCAGACTGCTGGGGGCAAGCTGTCACAGCAGCGAGGGGGAGAGCGCTGTCCCTCTCCCCTTCAAAAGCCACCTTGGCAAGGTATTAGCTAAACATCTTCTCGGTCCCAGAAGGCTTCCCCTGTGAAGTCTGCAGCGTTCAAACGACAACCAGCAAATCCCCAGAGACAGGTCCCTGGGAATTAGCTGCGCCGGGCGGGATGAAAGCCGCTCTGATGTTCTGGAGCGAGAGAGTAGAGAGAAGGAGGAGGACAGACACTACCTGCCAGTCGTAGGGTCCCGGGCAGCAGCAGCAGCAGGCCAAGGAGGAGCCGGGGGGCTGCAGGGGGCCCAGGAGGGCGTGGGGGGTCCGGCAGGGCCCGCCACCTCGGAGGCTGGCTCTCCATCTGGGGGCCTCCTTGTCCGCGGCAGCTCTTTAGTTCACAGGAGGGACAGCGGGCGCTGACAGCTTCCCCTTTGCTTTCCCCACGAAGCTCCTCCCTGGCAGCCCCTGACCTTCCGCTCAGAAGCAAGGCTGGAACAGCCCGGTCGGGTGGCCGCCAGATGAAGAACCTAGCACTGAGACTGGTCCAAGCCACGCGGCCAGAAGAAGAGCTGGAGATGGGGATCTAAGCCTCCCCAGTCCAACTCCTGGTGGGCTTCACCCCATCTCGGCCCCTTTCCAGTGGGGGCCCCATCCAGCAGACACTGGTAACCGTGCAGAGGGGTCACAGGATTTCCACGAGGAACTTCAGGCCTTGGTTTAGCCTCTCACTTCTGAAACACTTTTAAAACGACCACAAGCATGTTCACACAAACTTCTCTAAACTATTCCGAGAATCCCTTAATAATGTGTTTACCAAAGAGTAGGTTTTTGGGTGGGGGGCGGTAGGGAGGCTGGGGTGAAGGGCAGGAGCCTCATGTTCCCAGCCCTAGAGAGGGCCAAACACCCAGGGCGGGTGAAAGGCAGGCTGCCCATCATTCACCCAGCGAGAGTCTCTGTGGGTCCCCTGCAGAGGTCCAGGGGACGCCTTCTGCCTGGTCCATCTCTAGCGTCAGCTCCTCCCTGTGGCTTCCCTAAAGCTTAGCTCACTCAGCCTCCCACCTGTGAGACCCTCGAACTGTTTCCCCATTGGCTGCAAGTGACAGCCCCTGCTCTCACTTCTAGCAGCATCAGCTGGGGACAGGAATTGTTTGCTGCCGGGACCCCCTTCCCCAGCAGACTGGGAGCCTCTCACCCTTGGCACCCTTGGCACCCACACGTCTGCCTGCATGTCTGGAGTGGCAGAGGAAAGGGGCTGGGGTGTGGTGATGGCTGGTGGAGCTGGAGGCACCTGGTACGTGGAGGATGCAGGCGGGAAGGTGGTTGAGTTTTAGCGTGTGCTGAGCGCTTACCTCCCTTCTCTGCAGGTGTCCCTTCACTCACCAGATAAATATGATGATCCCAATTGTACAAAAAGAAGACCTCAGCCCCAGGAGGCAAAACAACTTGCCCAGGATCAGGGCAGGCCCATGGGGTGGGCATTTGAACTGCCCGTGGTGTGATGTCCGAGCCTCCCACTCCCCTGCTGCTTGCTCAGGTGTGTCCGGCCGCAGACCCCGGTGACGGCATCGTGAGGTCCATTTCAGTTCTTTGCACACACGCTTTTCCCTGGGCTGCTCCAAACATGAACAATGAAAGCCGAAAGACGTTTCCACCAATGCCATGATCACTGCGAGGCTGGCAAGAGCAGAGGCCACCCACTGGGGCAGGAAGACATATGAACAGGAGACGTTTCCTACCGTGCAGGGGGCAGGCGGGGACCCCAGTGGTATTGACTGTTGATCCATCACAGTGATACATGCTCACATATGTCACAGTGAGATGCAGATTGGCTGCTTCACACTATTCCCTGCTCCTGGGGGTAGCAGGTTGTCTAAGCACCTCGATGCCATGGTGATAGACCTCATGTCAATGCCTCAGGGCACACAGGGAGCACTGGAAAAGCATCGGTCTGTGCCTCCACAAGTCTCGTTACGACTTGGCACCGGGAGGCAGCTGAATGCCAAACTGCCTTGGAACAAGGGAGCTTGCTCTTCCAATACCAGTGCTGCCTCTGCTCCTGCCCCTGTGCCAGCTCACTGCCCCTGCCTCTTAGACAAGCCCCTCAGCCCGTCATGGTGCCCCCCACACTCCAGCTCTGCACCCCGGACTCCTGGGAGTTCTGCCACCTCTGCGTCTTGGTCTAGCCTGCTGCACACCTGCTTTCCACGCTTGCCTGCCTGAGTTGGCTATCTGTCTTCCTCCCCTCTCCTCCTTGAGCCTGGCCCAGGGGGTACACGAATGGATGGATGGGTGAGCGTAAGGCAGGGCGAGGCCTTCCTCCAGGCTCGATGTGAAGGCAGGTGCCGAACATCACGCTGGTGCACAGGAAGCCTTGGGGCAGGGGTAGGGCTCTGGGAGGCAGAGTGAGAGGAGGCCTGCACACTCCCCAGGCAGGCCCTGGGCGGCGGAGCGCAGACATGACTGGACAAGAAGCGGCTGAGGGTCCCAGCTCATTGCCGAGTTTCTGAGACACTCTGCAGCCGTGCAGCCTCCTGGGGAGAGGCAGGGATAGGCCTTGGCAAAGAGCCCAGCAGCCCTGGCTGTGCTGTCAGGGCCTCATGTCTGGCCCTAATCCTCCTCAGGAGCCAGGGGGATAGAAATAAAACCGCAGTGCATCCAGGAGCCTCATTTCTACCAAAACTTTCTAGCACCTCTCATGTGCTTCCTCTTCTGTGCCCTCAGCCAGAGCTGTGAATAAATAGTAAAGGCCCCAAAGGCTGAAGGCGGAGCAGAGGAATGGAAGGAGGCTCTGTGGGCATCCCAGGGGCAGCTGCAGTGGCACAGCCTTCAAGCTAGGCCTTGGCAGCTGAATTTGCAGGTGAGGTCCCTGGGGGACCACACCTCTCAGACACTGGCTTTTGCCCAGGCCTCCATCCATCCACCCATTTGTCCGCGCATCTATGCCTCACAGTATACTGAACACCTACCCTGCCCTGGGCCCTAGCCTCACAGAGGCCGTAGAAGTGAAAGAGCCCAGCCTCTCTGGGAAGCCCGCGCCTGTTGTAGGGGTACAGCAACCTCAGCAGAGTGAAGCAATGACAGAGCAGTTCCGGGGAGCTTTCAAGCGCCTGACACTGCTCCAGGGGACCTGCTCTCCTTGACAGTTTGATCCTCACTGCAGCCCTATGGGGCAGGTACTCTAATCACCTCCATTTTACAGAGGAGAAAACTGAGGAACAGGGAGGTTAAAGTAATTTCTGAGTGGCTGCCCAGGAGGGCTTCATGGAGCAGGTGACAGCCCTGAAGGACAGGGCAGCTAGGTGGGGAAATGGGGGAGACCAGGCATCCCCTGCAGTCCCCAGAGGCCTCCTCCACGCCAAGACTAAGGCTTTCCAAATGAGACCACAGTCACTGGCCTCTGTTTGCTTTTTCTTTTCTTTTCTTTTCTTTTTTTTTTTGGAGACAGAGTTTTGCTCTTGTTGCCCAGGCTGGAGTGCAATGGTGCGATTTCCACTCACTGCAACCTCTGCCTCCCGGGTTCAAGCGATTCTCCTGCCTCAGCCTCCCGAGTAGCTGGGATTACAGGTATGTGCCACCATGCCCGGCTAATTTTGTATTTTTAGTAGAGATGGTATTTCTTCATGTTGGTCAGGCTGGTCTTGAACTCCCAACCTCAGGTGATCCGCCCACCTCGACCACCCAAAGTGCTGGGATTATAGATGTGAGTCACTGCTCCCAGCCGGTCTCTGTTTTCAGTTTAGTTCCACAAACACTTATTATGTGCCTACTGCATGCCAGGCACTGGGCAGACAAAACATAAGTCATGGTTTTGCCCTCAAGGCACTCCATGTCTAGGGAGGAAAACAGATCCCCTACCTACTACCACCTCCAAGATTTTCTTTTCTTTTGCTTTTTTTTTTTTTTTTTTTTTTTTGAGACAGAGTCTCGCTCTATCCCTTCATCGTGCAGTGGCATGATCTCGGCTCACTGCAACCTCTGCCTCCCTGGTTCAAGCGATTCTCCCGCCTCAGCCTCCCGAGTAGTTGGGATTACAGGCGCCTGCCACCACACCCGGCTAATTTTGTACTTTTAGTAGAGATGGGGTTTCACCATGTTGGCCAGGCTGTTCTCAAACTCCTGACCTCAAGTGATCTGCCCGCCTTGGCCTCCTAAAGTGCTGGGACTACAGGCATGAGCCACCACACCTGGCCTCAATCCAGAATTTTCAAATGCCCCAGAGAGTGAGTGGCGGCTGAGGGGCCTCCAGTCGGGACACAGTGAGGTCCTGGGCTCTTCATGGTTCCTTTCTGCACAGGAAGCAGAAGCGCCATGGGAAGGGGACCCCTCTGCTCCCCGCTGCAGCTGCGGAAATCACTTCCTTCCTCCCCAAAGACTCCAGCACCGAGAGGAGTTGAGCTGACCAGCAGGAGGGGACCCTCAGAATGACCCTCTGAGCTGGCTTCGCTGAGGCGAAAAGGGTTGCAGGGTACTCGGGAGCTGATCCATCCTCTCTCTCAAACACCCCCACTGTCAAAAAGGGCAGCCTCCATCCTAGGAGCAGCCGGGTTTGCCTCTGGGGCCATCTTGTGCCCCACAGTGGCCCTGCAGCTGAGTGGTGCTGACCCCACCAGAGGCAGGCAGACCCACCTGGAGGCCATCTGCCCGCAGGCTGCCTGGGCTGGAAGCCTGGCCTGGCTTGTCTCCAGAATCCCCTCTCAGTTCCAGCTGCTTGTATTTTTGGCTCTTAAGCATTTGTTTGATGCCAGACACAGTTCTAAAGGCTTTTCTTGTACTTCGGCCCTCACAGAAACCTTGTATGGGAGGTGTTATGACTGTTCCTGCTTCGCAGATGGGGAAACTGGAGTTCAGAGAACACAAGCCACTTGCCCAAGGCCACACAGCGAGGACGCAGTGGAACAAGGGCTCCAGCTCCCGGGACCTGGCTTTAACCACTGTACTCTCCTGCAATTCACCTGGTCCTTTAATGAGGGCAGATATTATACACCTCAGCTGACATACTTAGTGAGGGAGAAAAACAGAGTGACTCACCTGCTTGAGGTCACAGACGGGACCAGGGCTTTCCTACTGGGCACACACCATGGTCCCCTGCTATACTCGGTTTCCGGGAGGCAGCAAGGAGCTAATGCCCACTGCCCAACCCCGCCACACCAAAAGGAATCTTCAAGATCTGGAAGAAACAAAAAACAAAAGGTGGCATGATTTTTTTTTCTTTTTCCTTTTTTTTTTTTTTTTTTTTGACATGGAGTCTTGCTCTGTCGCACAGCCTGGAGTGCAGTGGTGTGATCTTGGCTCACTGCAATCTCCTTCTCCCAAGTTCAAGTGATTCTCCTGCCTCAGCCTCCCAAGTAGCTGGGATTATAGGCGCCCACTGCCACACCCGGCTAATGTTTGTATTTTTTAGTAGAAACGGGGTTTTACCATGTTGGCCAGGCTGGTCTCGAACTCCTGACCTCAAATGACCTGCCCGCCTCGGCCTCCCAAAATGCTGGGATTATAGGTGTGACCCACCACACCCGGCCGCAATTTTCAACATTTATTTCACGTCCACCATGTGCCAAGGTTCTGGGAGGCTCGGGCCCTTGACACAACCGTGTCCCTGAAAGAGACGAGCACAGAACCAGGAGGCCCTCAGACAGCAGACGCCAGAGCCACCAAATGCCCCACTAACGGGGCCACCCACTTCCCTCCCGGCCACGCAGGACAGCCCCAGGGTTGGCCTGTGCTGATGGTGCCACCTGGTGGTAGACATGGGAACGCCCTCACCTGAGATTTCCTCTCCGTGACCCTTTTTCCCCGTCTAGGGCTCCTGGGCTGCCCTGGGGCCACCGCCCAGCAAGATCAGAATAGGTCTTGAGGGGCAGTGGGATAGGGCAGCGGGGGTTCCGGGGGTGTCCGGTGCAGGCAGAACCAGGAATGTGCCGGCGGAGGGCTGTGGGTACGGGGTGCAGGGCGTGGCGGCTGCAGGGCCTCAGCTCGCCTCTTTAAATCCCTTCCTGGGCACCCCGGTGGCCCGGCCCTTTCCCCTCGTGCTGTTTCTGCTGGGAACGCCGCACAGTCTCCTCTACGACAGCCTCCAGCGGAGACGGTTATTGGCCGCCAGGCAAGCCAGTCCCATCCTTCCCAGCACCTGGGACTTTCCGGGCAGGGCTCCCCAGCGCGGGTTTAGCTAATTAAGGAAGCAATTAAGCTCCCCTGAGGCTATTCATGCTTCCTCACCCACAGTTCCCAGGTTCTGTGAGACCAGAGCCTCAGTCTCCCGTGGGCAGAGGGTATGTGGCTGCCACTAATCTGCAGACGCTGGTTCCACCCCAGAGAGTTGCAGGGCCAGGAAATCTGCATTTAAACAGACCCTGGCCCTCCCACTTCAGAAACTGTTCGAAGCACCTCCCAAATCTGGGACCGGTTTGATACTCCCTCCCCCTCTCCGTTCCCCCACTTCTCCCTTCTTCGCCCTCCTTCCCACTTCCTCCCTCCTCCCTCGCTTCTGCCCCCCACCTGCCCTCCCTCCCTTCCTTCCTTCCCCTTCCTCCCGACAACCTTTCTTCCTTCCCCACTCCCTCCCCTCTCCCTCCTCCTTGGAGGGTCAGCGCTGTGTCCTGGGAAGCGCAGGGGATCTGGTGTGAGCTGAGATTGCATCCCAGCCTTGTCTCCTCAGGCATTGGAGTGGGGGGCAGTTTCTGCATCCACAAAATGGGGGTGAAATACCCACTTTGTGAGGGTTTCGTGAAGAACAATGGAAGTAATCGAATTGAGAGCACTCTGCAAACAGGAAGATGTTGATAGAAAAGTAGTTTTAGGCCAGGCGTGCTGGCTCACGCCTGTAATCCCAGCACTTTGGAAGGCTGAGGCGGGCAGATCACCTGAGGTCAGGAGTTTGAGACCAGCCTGACCAACACGGAGAAACACCGTCTCCACTAATTAAATACAAAATTAGCCAGGTGTGGTGGTGCACGCCTGTAATCCCAGCTACTCAGGAGGCTGAAGCAGGAAAATCGCTTGAACTGGGGAGGCGGAGGTTGCAGTGAGCCATCGCGCTATTGCACTCCAGCCTGGGCAACAAGAGCGAAACTTTGTCAAAAAAAAAAAAAAAGAAGAAGAAGAAGCTTCCGGGGGGAGACAAGAGTGCTCGCAGGAGTGACTGGGGTGTTCCTTCCTGGCTGAGAGGCAGAGGCTGGAGAGGGACCCAGGGGAAGTGGAATGAGAAGGCCTCCCTCCTCCCCTGGGCCTCCTCTGATGAAAACTGTCTTCTCTTTCCAGCAGCCACAGTCAGATGCATAAAACCATTTATTTTTTCTGTTCAGAAATTACTGGTATTGCTACTAGTATCGATTTTTACTGTTTTCATTTCACATGTACGGATTTGCAGCTGCATTCAGAGTTCAGAAGCTTTCAGGCAGTTCCTAGTAGCCCGACGTCATTTATAGTCTGGTTTCTGAGTGGGAGCGACTTTCTCCAGGAGGCAGCTCCTTGGGCAGTTAGAGACTTTCTGCACTTACTGGACTCGAAGGTCGGTTCTGTACAAAATGCCCCGCAACACTGAAGAGATACTGCTTTGTTTTTGTTTGTTTGTTTGTTAATTTTTTTGAGACAGAGTTTTACTCTTGTTGCCCAGGCTGGAGTGTAATGGCGCCATCTCGGCTCACTGCAACCTCCGCCTCCCGGTTCAAGCAATTCTCCTGCCTCAGCCTCCTGAGTAGCTGGGAATACAGGCGAGATGCTGTTTTAGGACCAGAAATCTCCCAGGGGTGCACAGATCAACAATAATCCCAGCCTGTCCTGCATCATCGGAATAGAATCAGAGGAAGGGAAAATCCGCCTTTGGATCTCTGGACTGTGATCTTTCCAGCAGGTCACACGAAGGCTTCACTTGTCAGAAGCTCCCTCCCCAGGAAACTCCCCTGGGGCAAAAGGAAAGTGTTTTGGGCTTTTTCGTCTGCCTGGAAGGGAGCCTGTGCCTGAGTCACTGTTTCTCTTGGGCTTCCCTTTTCCTTTCTTTCCTCCCAGTGTCTGCTGACTTTGTGTCACACAGGGAGCATGGGGCCAGGCCATCTCTGAGCTGCCTGTGGGATGGGGACTTGGGCACTTGCCAGGAGCAGCTGGCCTAGGAGTGGGCAGGAGGCCCTTGGTCACCCACCCCAGGGCCTGGCTCCAGGTGGCCACAGCCTTCCGACTCCCTTCTGGGCACTGGGCCACCAGCTGCTGGGCATGGCCACTGAGTGAGGGTGAGGGCAAGATGAGGAAGAGGTGGCATCAGGTAGGAAAGGATTACTTGCCAGACACTTGGCTGAGTCTGTTTTCTAAGGCATGCCGCGAGGCAGGTGCTATTGTGTCTGCAATTTGCGGATGAGGAATCTGTGGCTCAGAGAAGGGAAGTTGCTGTTTCAAGGCGACATAGCCAGTGGAGGTGGGGCTGGGGTTCGAATCCTAGGATTAGGCACACTGCCTGGGGATAACCTCTAGAAATGTCTGTGCTTCCCGGCTAGACTAGCTCGCTGCAGCCCCTCACTTGCCCCCGCGACCTGCAGCAGGGCCCCCTTCCTCTCTGCAGGTGCTTAGGCCCAATCCCAGGAATCTCTTGAATGAACACATGAAGGTGGAGCCCTTTCCTTTAATGCGCAGGTGGAAAGGGCACCTCAGTGGATTCTACTAAATTTAATAGAAGATAAGTAGGGCCTGACTTCCACTTTCCACAAGGCCTCCGGCTTGTGGAAAGTGGAGGTCAGAATCTGACAGGCTGCGTTTGGCCCTAGATAGGAAGGTGCTGGCTAGCGGGCAGAGGAAAAAGGGCAGGTGGCTTCAGATCCAGGTTCTCTCTTTTGTTCAACTCCATGAGTGTTAAGGGAGACCCGGGCAAGTGCTGAGAGCACCTGGAAAGAGGAGACCCCGTTGGACCCTCCTATCCCCTTGCTTCGGGCTGCGCAGGCGAGGCCCAGCCACCTGGACGCAGGCCTGGAAGCCCAGGAGGCAGGCTAGGGGAAGGAGGGGTTTCCTGGGTCACCAGCCCCTCCCTACAGGGTCCCTGGTTCGCCCAAGGCCCCGCAGCTTGGTCCCCTGACCACTCCCTCTGCTGTGTTCCCCCATTGCCCACAGCCTGGCCTGGTGAACAGCCCTTTCCCTGGGAATTTCTCCCCAGTATCTCTGGTAGGTGTGGATGGGGGTTTGTGGCTGCCCAGCCTCCCCTTCTCCAGGCCAGGACATCCGGGGTCCTGTTTGTCCTCCCAACATGGCTTCCAGACCCTTCTCCATGGGGGATCCCCCAGCTTGCATCCCTGTGTCCAGATGGAGTCTAACCAGAATGGAGGTCGGTGGAACTGTGGTCCCCTCCCCATGGACACATGGCTCCTGGGAGACCCCTGGCTCCTTTCGGGTCCCCCATTTCCTTCCAGCTGCAGGAAGCCCTCTGCTGTGCCCCTTCTGGGCCCCAGGAGGCCCTTCCTTACTCTTGAGATGTGGGCGCCGTCCCTACATGGTTGTCTTGTGATGCTGAACCACCTGTGCCTCCCTCATGGCAAGGCCCTTCCTTCCCCGCAGGGACCCATTTGAGGTGACCTTTAGGCAGGGAGCTGTTTTGGAAGACCCCTCGACTGCCCTTCCCCTCTGTCCCATCCTCATCCCAGCACCTTTCTCAGTAGCTGAGATTGTACACTCATTTGGATTTAGAAAAAGACATGATCAGGCTCTGGATCTACTCTCCCCGAGGACACCTGGCCAGGGTAACAGCCCTGCACTGATCAGAAGGCCTGGAGACCACAGGGTGGGCCACAGAGCAGGAAAGATCGAGGGGAGCGGCAAAGAATGACAGAGGTGAAGGACTCCAGAGTCCTCCAGATGCTGCACACACCAGACCTCACAGCCCCCTGTGGAGCTCAGATGATCCCTTTTTTTTTTTTTTTTTTTGAGATGGAGTTTCACTCTTGTTGCCCAGGCTGGAGTGCAATGGCATGATCTCAGCTCACCACAACCTCCGCCTCCTGAGTTCAAGCAATTCTCCTGCCTCAGCCTCCCGAGTAGCTGGGATTACAGGCATGCGCCACCACACCTGGCTAATTTTGTATTTTTAGTAGAGATGGGGTTTCTCCACGTTGGTCAGGCAGGTTAACCCCATTTTATAGACAAAGAACTTGAGTCTGCAACAAGCAAGTCACCCAGGATTCTCAGGGCGAGGAGGAGGCTGAACCAGGATTTGGACCCAGATATCTCTGGCTCTCAAACCCCCTTTTTTCTATAAACCACCTGTTTACAGCACAGAGGGAGTTGGTCACTGGGGCCAAGCTAGATTTATGGTATCTGAGGCTTACACAGTTTCAAGAGGACTCTCACTTAAAAACAAAACAAAATAAAACAAAACAAAACAAAAAACACAATTACAAAACCAAAATTAGGCATGACAGTGAATTTTTTTGTTTTGTTTTGTTTTGTTTTTGAGATGGAGTCTTGCTCTGTCGCCCAGGCTGGAGTGCAGTGGCCGGATCTCAGCTCACTGCAAGCTCCGCCTCCCGGGTTCACGCCATTCTCCTGCCTCAGCCTCCCGAGTAGCTGGGACTACAGGTGCCCGCCACCACGCCTGGCTAATTTTTTTGTATTTTTAGTAGAGACGGGGTTTCACCTTGTTAGCCAGGATAGTCATGATATCCTGACCTCGTGATCTGCCTGTCACGGTCTCCCAAAGTGCTGGGATTACAGGTGTGAGCCACCATGCCCGGCCGACAGTGAATTTTAACTGCCCATTCTAAGAAGAATACCAATCACACTACAGATTTTAGAAGGCTGGTAAATATCATAAACATCAAACCACTCAGAAACATAACAGGGCAATTTTGTATCAACGACTCGACCACCTCTAATATGCATTCCCTATGTTTTTCTTTTTCTTTTTTTCTTTTCTTTTCTTTTTTTTTTTTTTTTTTTTGAGACAAAGTTTCATTCTTGTAGCCCAGGCTGGAGTGTAGTGGTGCGATCTTGGCTCACTGCAACCTCTGCCTCCTGGGTTCAAGTGATTCTCTTGCCTCAGCCTCCTGATTACAGGTGGGATTACAGGTGCCCCACCATGCCCGGCTTTTTTATTTTTAGTGGAGACAGGGTTTCACCACATTGGCCAGGCTGGTCTCGAACTCGTGACCTCAGGTGATCTGCCTGCCTCGACTTCCCAAAGTGCTGGGATCACAGGCTTGAGCCACCGCGCCTGGCTTCCCTACGTTTTTCTATACCCTGATCGCTTCCTTGTACAACAAGGATTTTGTAATGCCATATTCTATAGAGAAAACACAAACTTTGATCAAATTTCTTTGATACAGTAGCAGGAAGAGTTCAGGGCATGGCTGTGTCAAGTTTTCTCATGTGGGACCTGACCTTAAATGCTCCTTGGATGGACCACACTGGTTACCAAGCAAGGCTTGATGCTCTCATCACAGAGACCTGTTCTGAGTTTTATGTTGTCTTTGTTGGTGTCAATATTTTATGGCAAATCAGCAGGAAATTTAAATCTTTTTTCATCATGATCATTGTATTCATTCTCCTTCATTCATCGGTGGGAGTGCTCCTGGAAGCCATCTGTACCCTTGGACGGCCAGCAACGACTGAGCTACACATGGATAGAACCGTGAACCACACGAAATACCCCTGAATTCTGAACTATTTCCATGTCACCTTCTCTCAAAATACCCACAGCCAGTTCAACACCATCCAACTGGATGGGAAGGGGGAAGGCGGGGAATCAGAGTGGAAAGAGACTTAACTGAGTTATTTTTACTATTTTTAAAAACCTTATTCATAGACATACATGTATATTTAGAGACGGAGTCTCTCACTACGTTGCCCAGGTTGGATTCTTTTTTTTGTTTTTTCAGAGACAGGTCTTACTGTAACCCAGGCTGGAGTGCAGTGGTGCAATCCTTGTTCATCACAGCCTTGAACTGCAGGTCTCAAGCCATCCTCCCACCTCAGACTCCTGAGTAGCTGGGACTACAAGCATGTGCTATGCCACCAAGCTGGCTTGGTGTGACTAACTGATGTCTCACCTTTGCAAACTTTACAGAAACATGACATATGAACACATTGCAATTACATAGTGCAGTTCAGCAGAAAAAAAAAAGACTTTCTTTTTACTGAATGACACTGACTTAGCAGGAACATAGAAGCAAGTGAAGTCTGGGGACCACTTTTGGCTGTTCTAGAGAAAGTGCCCCAAAGAGGGTTCAGCAGCCAAACTCCTGTTAGTTTTATCATCTCAGAAGGCTCAGCCTCTGAAACAGCTGTTCCAGGACTTGGAGGCAGGGGATCTGGGTTAAAGGCCCAGCTCTGCTGCTTCCTAACTGTGGGGGCTTGGACAAGTGCAGGTCCTGTGAGCTTCACCATCCTCATTAGCAAGAATAGTTCATATTCCCCCGCCACAAAAGTGCCGTGTGAACTAGAATAGGGCATGGGCAAGTACGGGGTTAGTCTTGCTAACAGGCCAGTCAGCTTCTGTCTGGGCAATGCCATCATTCAGGGTTTTGCTGAGGTGGTCCCGGGAGCCCAGTTTAGGATTTCACCTATCTCCCCAGGCATGGAGAAGGGGTGGCGTTTCTGAATCAGGATTCTGAGCTGAACTGCAAACCGGACTGTGTTCCAAGTTTCTTGGACCAGCAAGCCCAGCTTCCAGAGTCCTGCCGCCCTGGCCTGAACCCGCCCCCGCACACCCCAGGCTCTCAGCAGCTGGGCTTGCAAGGAGGAGGCACCGATGAGCCTTCTTGCATTTCCCACTTCAGACTTGATGGATGACAGAGGACTCCTGCTCCAGCTGTGGGGAACTCCAGCCCGCACTTTGCATCCAGCTCGATGGTGCAAGATCCAGCTTCTCTTCATCCTGGCATCAAACGTCTGTTTGATCAGCTTTTCATCCATTTTCTGAAAATGTGGTGATTGAGAGATGTTCTGAATCTTGCAGAATTCTGTGTCGCACCCTGACCACACATCAATGCAGCCCTGAACCTGACCCTGGGTGGACGCCCTGCTCTCTGCCAGCCCCTTTCTCACCCCTGGGTCGCCAGGGCCCCTGGCTCTCTCCCCTCTGCTAGAATCTCGTGGAGGGATTGGGGAGGGGGGTGTCACACACTGGGTGGAGATCTGGTGCCCCCTGGAGGCCGGACAGGAAGGGCTATGGTGGACAAGGTCTTTGAGAACTTGGTGGCATCCCGTTCCTGACGGCCTGGGTCCCACCGCCCCTCCCCCAGCCTTCCTGACAGCAGAGGAGATTGATGGGGCGCTGCTCGAATGTTCCTCATCTGCGTCTTCAGTAATAAGCTTCCCCATTGGGTAACCAATCCTAGTTTTGCAAAACCGTTTGTCAACCATTTTCTCCCTTGAGCTTCATAAGAACCCCATGGGAGAGAAGAGAGAGGGGGCCCCCAGGGATCTGAAAAGCTGTGCCTCAGCCAAGTTCATGAGTCACTGGGGAGGAGGCCTGCAAGTCAATGAAGCCTAGGTGGTCAAGAGTGCCCACGTGGGGACCTACGGGCCTCAGGGCCACAGGTTGCTGGGTTGGACCCTGCCTCAGAGCTCAGGATGGAAACCCAGAAAGCCCACAGGCAAAGAAGGAGGTGGAACAGAACAGGGCAGAACCAAGGACCCAGTGAGGGTGGCTGGCGTCAGAGCAAATATCAGGGTTCACCAGGTGAAATAATCCCAAAATGTATACAGAAAAAGCTAATCATTTCCTCCAATCTCTCCCCCAAAAGTGTCTACTCTCGCAGGCTCACCTGTAACCTTTGTCCCTCACTCTTCTGATTCTGCAAACATATAAATCATGGAGTCACAGCCAGGAGAATCTGGACTTGTTTTGCCTGAAATAGGATATCCTAAATCCATGGCTCAGCACTGTGCCATTGTCTTTTTTTTTTTTTTAGGAGTCTCGCTCTGTCACTCAGGCTGCAGTGCAGTGGCGTGATCTCGGCTCACTGCAAGTTCTGCCTCCCGGGTTCACACCATTCTCCTGCCTCAGCCTCCCGAGTAGTTGGGACTATAGGCGCCCGCCACCACGCCCGGCTAATTTTTTGTATTTTCAGTAGAGACGGGGTTTCACCGTGTTAGCCAGGATGGTCTCGATCTCTTGACCTTATGATCCACTCGCCTCAGCCTCCCAAAGTGTTGGGATTACAGGCGTGAGCCACCGTACCTGGCCCCCCCCTTTTTTTTTTTTTTTTTTTTTGGGACTAAATTCTCCCCCCTTTTCCCCCGGCAGTATACAGTGTCATGATCTTGGCTCACTGTAACCTCTGCCTCCTGGGTTCAAGTGATTCTCCTGCCTCAGCCTCCTGAGTAGCTGGGACTACAGGCGCACGCCACTACACCTGGCTGATTTTTGTTATTTTTAGTAGAGACAGTGTTTCACCATGTTGGCCAGGCTGGTCTCGAACTCCTGACCTCAAATGACCCGCCTGCCTTGGCCTCCCAAAGTGCTGAGATTACAGGCATAAGCCACAGCGCCTGGCCTCACTGTGCCCTTTTCACTGGCAGACATTTTAGTGTCCCTACAGACCCAAGACAGGGGATGGGGGAGACATGCTTTGTGCTCACCTGGCTGGCTTATGGGCAGGTGGCCCGGAGGACCCAGCCCTGGCAGCTGTGGGGTAGCTCCAGCCTGGGCCGGACAGGTAAGCGGAATCAAGTTCCTGATCAGGGTCTGCAGAAAAGCAGGGTTCTGCTGGCTGGCCTGCAGTGGAAAGAAGACAGAGGGACAGGGAACTGGGGGTAGGGACAATCTTGCTCTACTAATGACTTTGAGAGGACGGGAGTTGCCACAGGAAAATCAGGAGGCTGTTCCTGGGGCTGGGGTGGGCTGTGGAGAGGACACTGGGCCAGCAGAACCTGGCAGAACCACCCCAGTCATAAAAGGATATGGTTTTTTTCTTTTGCTTGTTTTTGTTTGTTTGTTTTTGAGACGGAGTCTTGCTCTGTCGCCCAGGCTGGAGTGCAGTGGCATGATCTCGGCTCACTGCAAGCTCCACCTCCCAGGTTCACGCCATTCTCCTGCCTCAGCCTCCCGAGTAGCTGGGATTACAGGTACCCACCACCACGCCCAGCTAATTTTTTGTATTTTTAGTAGAGACGGGGTTTCACGTGTTAGCCAGGATGGTCTCAATCTCCTGACCTCGTGATCTGCCTGCCTCGGCCTCCCAAAGTGCTGGGATTACAGACGTGAGCCACCGCACCTGGCCAAGGATATGTTTTTGTCGAGACTTTTCTAAACCCATAATCATCTCCCTCCCATGTCTTGGTTCAGCTTCTTTCATCGCAGGCAACACCAGAGACATTGCTGGGAGGAAGAGGAGGGGGGAAGCGATGGGCTTCATTAGGAACAGTGAGTTTGTGACTCTGCTGCTAAGTGGCAGCTCCAGCTCACCGCCCCCAGCTCCCTCCCACAGGCCACGGCTGGTCATGGAGAACTGGTGACTTCAGAGGCCTGGACAGAGGAGACAGGGGAGAGCGAGGGGCTGCCCTGCCTGAGGTCCGAGGTGACAGCAGAGGACGGCAAAGGAGTGCAGGACCAGGTTGCCTTGCCCTGTCTAAGAGAGTCTTACTGAATGTAGGGGTTGAATTGTGCTCCCCAAGAGATATGTTCATGTAGTCCCAGCTACTCAGGAGGCTGAGGCGGGAGAATGGCATGAACCCAGGAGGCGGAGCTTGCAGTGAGCCGAGATCACGCCACTGCACTCCAGCCTGGGCAATGAAGCGAGACTCCATCTCAAAAAAAAAAAAGAGATTCCCTCTGCTGTTATGTTCAGGGTGGGATGAAAATAAATATAATGTTTCATGCAAAGCAAAAAATAGGATATAATAAGGATTTTGGGCTGGGCTGGGTGGCTCACACCTGCAATCTCAGCACTGTGGGAAGCCAAGGTAGGAGGACTGGTTGAGCCTAGGAGTTTGAGACTAGCCTGAGCAACATAGTGAGACCCCATCTCTTTTAAAAAAAAGGTGGATTTTTAAAAAGTCTTACTTGACCATTACTGTTGATTCCCCATTATTCGAGATTCGATCATCCAGTTTGAGGACCGTTGAAGCCTTTCCTAGGCTATTTTGACTCATCTTTTCATTCTTTCACTAATCTTGGCATTTCCTAATATTCATGAAAATGAAAGGAAATGAGAGTAAAACGAATTTACTTTCCTCGATGAGTTTCTGAGGGAAAAGGAACGGACAGGAGCAGATTGGGCGACCAGCGGGCATTCGCCCCTTCGTCAGGTGACCTCGACATCCCCGCATTGCAGAAAGGACCGTGAGAGCTGAGCATGCCTGTGAACGTCTCCCCAGCCAAACCTCTCAGCAAGTCTGACTTACAGACCACTAGAAACCCAATCGGCACCCAGAAACCCCACTCCCACATATTCACCCAAGAGAAGTGAAAACTTCTATTCACACAAACACCTGTGCATGAATGTTACAGCAGCTTATTCATAATCATCAAAAACCTGGAAATCACCCACATCCTTTACCTGGTGAATAGATAAATAGACCACAGTCCATCCAGACAGTGGAACACTACTCAGCAATGAAAAGGAACCGTACGACAATGTGGGTGAACCTCAAATCATGATGCTCAGCGAAAGAACCTGGACTCGCAGGATTCCACTTCCAGGACTCGCTGGAAAAGCAATGGGAGAACAGAGCAGTGGTTGCCGGGGCAGCACGGGGCGTTCTGGGAGTGATGGGATGTTCCCTATCTTGGCTGTGGTCATGGTGATAGGACTCTATGCATTTGAACTATATACCAAAAAAAAAAAAAAGTGAATTTTACTGTGTGTACATTTGAAAGTATTTTTTAACCATTAAAAAAGAAAAAATGGAGGCCGGGTGCGGTGGCTTATGCCTGTAATACCAGCACTTTGGGAGGCTGAGGCGGGCAGATCACCTGAGGTCAGGAGTTCGAGACCAGCCTGGCCAAGATGGTGAAACCCTATCTCTACTAAAAATACAAAAAGTAGCTGGGTGTGGCAGCTGGCACCTGTAATCCCAGCTACTCAGGAAACTGAGGCAGGAGAATGAACCTGGGAGGTGGAGGTTGCAGTGAGCCGAGATTGCGCCACTGCACTCCAGCCTGTGTGACAAGTCTCAAAAAAAAGTTACTTCAATTTTTCCTCCTCCTCCTCTTGGCTTGTAAAATGGTTGCCCCTGTGTGGCTTCAGAGTGTTTAAAATTGCTTACCTCTTCTTGAGGAGGTTCAACATTGTTTCTTTTTTTTTTTTTTTTTGAGACAGTCTTGCTCTGTCACCCAGGCTGGAGTGCAATGGCACGATCTCGGCTCACTCACACCTTCACCTCCCAGGTTCAAGGGATTCTCTTGCCTCAGTCTCCCGAGTAGCTGGCATTACAGGTGTGCGTCACCACACCCAGCCAATTTTTGTATTTTTGCTGCCCAGGCTGGTCTTAAACTCCTGGACTCAAACAATCCACCCACTTCAGCCTCCCAAAGTGCTGAGATTACAAGTGTGAGCCACTGTGCCAGGCCTCAATATTCTTTCTAATAAGCTCACTTGGGTTTTATTCAGTGTATTCATTTTCCCAGGTTGCTGTAACAAAATAACATAAACTGAGTAACTTAAGACAACAGAAATTGACTTCCTCCCAGTTCTGAAGGTGAGAAGTCCAACACGAGGGTGTCGGCAGGGCTGTGCTCCCTCTGAAGGTTCCAGGGAAGAATCCTCCCTCACTTCTTCTGGCGTCCAGTGGCCACAGGCATCCTTTTCTTGGCTTGTAGCCTCACCACTGCCATCTCTGCCTCCATCTTCCTACAGCCCTCTTTCCTCTGTGTCTCCTCTGCTGCTGCTGCTTCTTTTTTTTTTTTTTTTTTTTTTTTTTTGAGACAGAGTCTGTCTCCCAGGCTGGAGTGCAGTGGCGCGATCTCTGCTCACTGCAAGCTCCGCCTCCTGGGTTCACACCATTCTCCCGCCTCAGCCTCCTGAGTAGCTGGGACTACAGGCTCACGCTACCACAACTGGCTAATTTTTGTGTATTTTTAGTAGAGATCGAGTTTCACCGTGTTAGCCAGGATGGTCTTGATCTCATGACCTCGTGATCCACCCGCCTCGGCCTCCCAAAGTGCTGGGATTACAGATGTGAACCACTGTGCCCGGCAGCAGAGGGAATTTCTAAAGGCAAAGACTGTTCCTGAATTAGGTGAAGGCGTGGCAGCTTCACCTCTTACTGCCTGGGGTTGGGTAGTTCTCTGCAGAGCAATTATCAAGGAGATGTCTTAGCTTGACTTGCCCCAAAATAGATGGGGAGCGAGCCCCATCTGCCCCATCTAATTACCCTGAGCCCTGCTTCTACCTAAATGCAGCCCTGACTCAGCTCAGGCTGAGAAATCCCAGGATCTGCAGTCAGCAAGCAAAAGAAAACCAGGAGAGCCAACAGTGTCATTGCAGTCCAACTCCAAGTTCAAAAGGAGGAGAAGACCAGTGTCCCAGCTCAGCTCATAGTCAGGCAGACAGAGCGAATTCTATCTTACTTTTTCTTTTTCTTTTTTTTAAGATGGAGTCTCGCTGTGTCACCCAGGCTGGAGTGCAGTGGTGCAATCTCAACTCACTCCAACCTCCACCTCCCGGGTTCAAGCAATTCTCCTGCCTCAGCCTCCTGAGTAGCTGGAATTACAGGCACGCGCCACCATGCCCAGCTAATTTTTGTATTTTTAATAGAGACAGAGTTTCACCGTGTTGGCCAGGCTGGTCTCGAACACCTGACCTCAGGTGATCCACCAGTCTTGGCCTCCCAAAGTGTTGGGATTACAGGAGTGAGCCACTGCACCCGGCCTTTTTTTTTTTTTTTTTCCCTAGAGACAGGCTCTTGCCCTGTTGTCCAGGCTAGGGTGCAGTGGTGTGAATGTGACTCACTGTAGCCTTGATTTCCTGGGCTCAAATGATCCTCTTGCCTCAGCCTCCTGAGTAGCTGGGGCTACAAGTGTGCCACGCCTAGCTAATTTTTTTTTTTAAATTTTTTTGTAGAGATGAAGTCTCGCCGTGTTGCCCAGGCTGGTCTCGAACTCCTGGGTTCAAGCAATCCTCCTGCCTCAGCCTGCTGTGTAGTCGGGACTACCAGCGTGCATCACCGCACTCAGCTTACTCTGTCTTTTGTTCTCTTCAGGCTTTCGATGGATTGGACTAGGCGCATCCACACTGGAGAGGGCCACCTGTTCTACTCAGTCAACTGATGCAAATGCTTATCTCTTCTGGAAACACCTTCACGAAAAGACAGACCCAGAATAATGTTGAACCAAATACTGGGCACCTCATGGCTCCAACAAGTTGATGCAAACAATGAACCATTGTGGAAAACAAAAAACAGTCACCAACTCCCACCCAAGCGGCTGGCTCATTTGCTGGGCTGCCCTCCTCAGAAGGTGGCACAGGAATCCCTGCCTTGGCAGGGAGGAGGCCTGGGGTGTGTGCAGGTGCCCCTGGGAAGTTTCTTTGCCATGGGGAAAGCCAGAGCGACCCCTTGCTTGAACACGAGAGGCGGAGGTTGCAGTGAACTGAGATTGCACCATTGCACTCCAGTCTGGGCGACAGAGTGAGACTCTGTCTCTAAATAAATAAATAAATAAATAAAATAAAATAAATAGAATTTAATGTAAACAACTAGAAATTTTTCAATACCTTGCATCTCTGCAGGTTACCTCTGGAAGCGTGGGGCTTTGTCTTTTTGGGTTAACTCAGAAATTAGACCTTCAGAAACACCATCAGCTCTGATTCTCTACACTCTTGATGCTGCTGGTGGGGACTGATGCTTCCTGATGGAAATCTAGACCTGAACATAAGTCACAGAAAAATGCAGACTTGAGTTAGAGCTAAGCTGAGTCAGGTATTTGGAGATCTATAATCTGAGTGGGGAGCAGAGGGATTCCAAGATATTTGCGTTCAGTGGCTTTTGCACACAGCAGAGCCTGTGCTGAGGGCATTTCTAAGGTCATTACTCATAATCTGCAGTGTTTCCTTCCAGGGTTCCAGGCATCTTACCCCAGAGCTGATTTCCAGATTTCGAGAAAAACCCAGGATTTAGGGCTGGCACGGTGGCTCACGCCTGTGTTCCCAGCATTTTGGGAGGTCAAGGCGGGTGGATCACTTGAGGTCAGGAGTCTGAGACCAGCCCGGCCAACATGGTGAAACCCTGTCTCTACTAAAAATACAAAAAAAATTTAGCCGGGTGTGGTGGTGCATGCCTGTAATCCCAGCTACTCAGGAGACTGAGGCAGGAGAATCACTTGAACCTGGGAGGAAGAGGTTGCAGTGAGCCGAGATCGTGCCATTACACTCCAGCCTGGGCGACAAGAGCAAAACTCCATCTCAAAAAAAAAAAAAAAAAATTCCAAGATTTAGATCCCCTCACTGCAGCCCCCTCATGGCCTGGTAGCCTTAGCAAGGCCTCCTCCTCCTCTCCTTCCTCCTCCTCCTCCCTCCTCCCTCCTCCTCATCCCCCCCTTCCTCTTCTATGTACAGAGGATGAGCAGTGGCTTCCCCACACCATCCCCTGCAGCAGAAGCCCCTCTTCCCTTTATTCCCCACTCTGCACAGATGCTATGGGAGCTTCAGTTTCCACACTCAGGACCCCAGTCCCCGAAACATAAAGCTGAGTAAGACAGAGTCCCTAGGCTAAAGGGGCCACTGTTGGCCATGGCGGCAGAGTAAACAGAGTGGCGCTGATGTAAAGGTGAGCTGGGGTGCAGTGGAGGCACAAAACGGGCAAGGATGGGGCCCTGGGTGACAAGGTGGGGCAGACAGGCAGAGCTCAGACTGGGTCCTAGGCAGGGGGAGTCACCATTGCAGAGCAAGGATGGATGTGGTCAGATCTGGGCTTTAGAAATCCAGCTCTCTAGCCTAGGCAATATAGTGAGACCTCGTCTCCACAAAAAACTTAAAAAAATTAACGGAGTGTGATGCCACATGCTGGTAGTCCCAGCTACTCAGGAAGCTGAGGATCCCAAGTGGAGGGATCACTCTAGCTCCGGAGGTCGAGGCTGCAGTGAGCCATGATCGTGCCGCTGCACTCCAGCCTGAACAACAAAGCGAGACCCTGTCTCAAAAAAAAGGAAGAGAGAAAGAAAGAGAGAAAGAGAGAGAGAGAGAAAGAGAGAGAGAGAGAGAGAGAAAGAGAGAGAGAGAGAAAGAGAGAGAAAGAAAGAAAGAAAGAAAGAGAAAGAAAGAAAGAAAGAAAAAGAAAGAAAGAAAGAGAAAAGAAAGAAAGAAAGAAAGAAAGAAAGAAAGAAAGAAAAAGAGAAAGAAAGAAAGAAAGAGAGAGAGAGAGAGAGAGAGAGAGAAAGGAAGGAAGGAAGGAAGGAAGGAAGGAAGGAAGGAAGGAAGGAAGGAAGGAAGGAAGGAAGGAAGGAAGGAAGGAATCCAGCTCTGGGGCTGCCTAGGACAGGGTTGGGGACTCTCCTGACTAGCTGCTAGTGAATGTTTACCTTCTGTGGCCAGGCTTTGCCTGGGCGGGGTGGACAGGGCTGAGGGAGGCAGATGGGGCCCCTGCTCTCAGACTGCTTTTTCGAATGTCATCTTGACGCTGCTTAGGTTTGGATTTTGGTTTTCATGGAAGTCAAGTATGGTCCTGACATGGCCACCTCTGCCTGAGCTGATGCACGGCCTAGGGAATCCTATGGTGCTTCACCAGGTGGCAGGGCTCAGCTGCACCTGCCCAGGCCCCAGTGCCGCCTGCCACTCCTCCTCCTCCTCCCAGGCTGGGGTTGAGAGTGGGGCCTGGAGCCAGGCTGCTGGGTGGACTCCCAGCTCTACAGTTGGCCAGCTCTGGGGCCCTGGGGAGATGCCCACCCTCTCTGTGCTTTAATTTCTTCACTTGTGAGGTGGGGATGGTAATACCTCCCTCACGGGGTGGCTAGGGCTGTGAAATGAGGTAACGTCTCGGTGTTAGGCAGCTTCCAAAATGGCTCTCCAAGATCGCGTGCCTTCTGGCCTTCATAGCTTTGTGGAACCCCCTGCCCTGTGTGTGGGCTGGACTCACTGGCTGCTTCCACCCGAGAACAGGGCACAGTTGATGGGGGTTGCTTCTGAGACTAAGTGATCAAGATTGGGGCTTGCTGGGTCTCTCTGTCTCTGACTCTTTCCTCCTCTCTCTCCTGCTCACTTGCTCACCCTAATACTATATCAAGAGCTGCCCTAGAGAGAGGCCCCGTGGCAAAGAACCAAGGGCACCCAGCAACACGAGTGAGGGTGGAAGTGGCTCTTTCCCCAGTCCAGCCTCGCAGTGACCACAGCCCTGGCTGACACCTCGATTGCAGCCTGGTGAGAGACCGCAGCCAGAGGACCCTGCTAAGCTGCACCCAGGCTCCTGACCCACAGAAACTGTGAGATGATAAATATGTACTGCGTAAGCTGAGATTTAGGCTAATTTATTATACAGTCATAGACATCATTTTTTGTTGTTGTTGTTTTTTGAGACGGAGTCTCACTCTGTCGCCCAGGCTGGAGTGCAGTGGCACGATCTCGGCTCACTGCACGCTCCACCTCCCAGGTTCAAGCAATTCTCGTATCTCAGCCTCCTGAGTAGCTGGGATTACAGGCATCTGCCACCATGCCTGGCTAATTTTTTTGTATTTTTAGGAAAGCCAGGGTTTCACCATGTTGGCCAGCTGGTCTCAAACTCCTGATCTCAAGAGATCTGCCCACCTTGGCCTCCCAAAGTGCTGAGATTACAGGCATGAGCCATCGTGCCCGGCCTGTTACGCAGTCATAGACATCTATAAAATACTCAGCACGGTGCTGGCACATGGCAAGCACTCAGTTACTGACCATGGTGACCCTTCTGTATACATCAGGGGGACTCAAAATACTCAGGAAATCTAAGTATATAAACCTAGTCACCAGGCTGTCAACATGACCCTTCACAATGAACCTGTGTCTTTTGCCACCTCATGACATCATAGAGGAAGAGCAGCATCAATGTTAAGAGTCTGGAGGAGGGACTGGGTGCTGTGGCTCACACCTGTAATCCCAGCACTTTGGGAGTCCGAGGCGGGTGGCTCCCTGAGGTCAAGAGTTTGAGACCAGCCTGGCCAACATGGTGAAACTTTGTGTCTACTAAAAAATACAAAAAATTAGCCAGGCATGGTGGCATGTGCCTGTAATCCCAGCTACTCAGGAGACTGAGGCAGGAGAATCTCTTGAACCTAAAATCTAAAAAATAAGACCACACCAAGGGAAAAAATCAGTACAGTGTAGAGGGGATAGAAGCAGACCTCTTTAATACACCTTGTTCTTCAGTTTTGACTTTGCCATCATGTAAATGCTTTATTTCGTTCTAAGTCAAATTTAAATTGAAAAAAAAAAAAAATTCCCAGGCCAGGGCAGCGGCTCACGCCTGCAATCCCAGCACTTTGGGAGGCTGAGGTGGGCAGGTCAACTAAGCCCAAGAATTTGAGACCAGCCTGGGCAACATGAAAAACCCCATCTCTACAAAAAATATAAAATTAGCCAGATGTGGTGGTGTGCACCTGTGGTGTACAGGTGCTTGGACGCTACTTGGGAGGCTGAGGTGGGAGGATTACCTGGGCCTGAAGGGTGGAGTTTGCAGTGAGCAGTGAGTCGATACTGCAGCACTGCACTCCAGCTGGGTGACAGAGTGAGGCCCTGTCTCAAAAAAAAAAAAAAAAAAAAAAAAGTATTTCAATTAATCATAATTTACCTTCTTTCTTTCCCTCCCTCCCTCCCTCCCTCCCTCCCTTCCTTCCTTCCTTTCGAGACAGTCTCCTCTGTTGCCCAGGATGGAGTGCAATGGTGCAAACTGCAACCTCTGTCTCCTGGGTTCAAGCAATTCTCCTGCCTCAGCCTCCTGAGTAGTTGGGATTACAGGTATGCACCACTACACCTGGCTAAATTTTGTACTTTTAGTACAGACAGGGTTTCACCATGTTGGTCAGGCTGGTCTCGAACTCCTGACCTTGTGATCCACCCACCTCGGGCTCCCAAAATGCTGGGATTACAGGCGTGAGCCACTGTGCCCCACCAATCACAGTCTACCTTTAAGTGATAATATAGTCCTTTTTTTTTTTTTTTTTTTTTTTTTAGACAGAGTCTCACTCTGTCCCCCAGGCTGGAGTGCAGTGGCACAATCTCAGCTCACTGCAACCTCTGCCTCCCACGTTCACGCCATTCTCCTGTCTCAGCCTCTCAAGTAGCTGGGACTACAGGTGCCCGCACCACACCCGGCTAATGTTTTGTATTTTTAGTAGAGATGGGGTTTCACTGTGTTAGCCAGGACGGTCTCGATCTCCTGACCTTGTGATCTGCCCACCTCAGCCTCCCAAAGTGCTGGGATTACAGGGTGAGCCACTGTGCCCACCCCAATATACTGCTTAATATAAAGCATAAGAACCTTGGCCAGATGCGGTGGCTTATCCCTGTAATCCTAGCACTTTGGGAGGCTGAGGAGGGTAGATTGCTTGAGCCCACAATTTTGAGACCAGTGACACCCCATCTCTACAAAAAATGTAAAAAATTAGCTGGGTATGGTGGTACATGCCTATAGTCCCAGCTACTTGGGATCGCTTGAGCCCAGGAAGTCAAGGCTGCAGTGAGCCATGATTGTGCCACTTCACTCCAGCCTGGGCAATAGAGCAAGACCCTATCCCCACTTCTCCCCACAAAAAAGAGCCTAAAAGTAGTGTATTTCTGATTCTCCACACACACACTCCACCATCTATTTTAAAAAAACTACAATAAATACAATGAGTTCAGGCTGGACACGGTGGCTCATGACTTTGTAATCCCAGCACTTTGGGAGGTGGAGGCTGGTGGATCGTGCCACTGCACTCCAGCCTGGGCGACAGAGCAAGACTCTGTCTCAAAAAAAATAAATAAATAAATAACAAAATAAAAAGTAAATGGTCTAGGCCTGACCAACATAGTGAAACCCTATCTCTACAAAAAATATAATATTTAGCCAGGCGCGGTGGCTCACACCTATAATCCCAGCACTTTGGGAGGCCAAGGCGGGTGGATCACCAGGTCAGGAGATCGAGACCATCCTGGCTAACGTGGCGGAACCCCATCTCTACTAAAAATACCAAAAATTAGCTAGGCGTGGTGGCAGGCGCCTGTAGTCCCAGCTACTTGGGAGGCTGAGGCAGGAGAATCACTTGAACCCGGGAGGCAGAGGTTGCAGTGAGCCAAGATCGCACCATTGCACTCCAGCCTGGGCTATACAGTGAGACTCTATTTCCAAAAAAAAAAAAAAACAATATTTAGCCAAGTGTGATGGTGTGCACCTGTAGTACCAGCTACTGGGGAGGCTGAGGCAGGAGGATCACTTGAGCCCAGGAAGTGGAGGCTGCAGTGAGCCACAATTCCGCACTACTACACTCCAGCCTGGGTGACAGTGAGACCCTTTCTTAAAAAAAAGCAAAGAAAAGGTCTAAATTTAACGGCAGAGATTTTTTGTATTTTTAGTAGAGACAGGGTTTTGCCATGTTGGCCAGGCTGGTCTCGAACTCTTGATCTCAGGTGATCCACCCGCCTCGGCCTCCCAACGTGCTGAGATGACAGGCTAGAGCCACCGTGCCCAGCCCAATTCTTGAGTATTAAATGCTTAACTGCCTTGTTATCCTTCCTATACTAAGAACACTAAAAAGGTAGAACATTTAAGACAAGAAACCTAATTAAAAAAAAAAAAAAAAAAAAACAGTTCCAAAGCATTTGGGAGTGATTCAGAAAACCACAGCTCCGGAGCTATCCTCTCTGAAGATGCAAGGCCTGGACCTCTCTGCATTCCCCCATCAGTGTCTGCTGAAGACAAGCATCTGGAGAAATCGCAATCTATACACGGGCCGGGCTCACTGAGACTGTTCCTTTTCCCTACATACTGGTGATGGGCGCGCAGATGCCTGAGGCGTCCACGCTCTCAGGCACTGAACTTGCTCCCGTGTCTTTATGTTTCACGATCGTATATGAGAGAGGGCGCATGGCCTGGAACTGTACACGAAACGTGACTGTAAACTGCCTCTCGCTGTTTCCAATTAAACAACCTGCTCGAGCCTTTGGTCTCTCTCCACCACTTCCTGTCTCAATCTCACTGACATCCTCTTTTTTAGCAAAACGCACTTACGTTTCAAGCAGAAGATCAATGGTTACATTTTAAAACGCTAAGTATCTTCTCTGCACGGCCGAATGGGGGTGTTTCTCCCATCCTTCCTCTTTGCACGTCTTGTCATCTTAAAGCGATGGAATTGAGCTCTGTGAAATCCGATCTGGTTTTTAAGCTCTGATTTATAACAAATTACCTATGTGGCACTCAAGAAGGAACTTGCATGTCAGATAACACTGGAGTTTGATTTCACCGCCCTGCCCCCAAACCTGTTTATTCATTCATGGCGGGGAGAGATCCAGAGGGCCGGAGCAATTTCATCAGCCCTGGAATTCGCGCCCGGAGCCTCCTCTCCCCAGACCATCCTGCTACCATAAATAGACGTCACGTGGCCTCCTTTTATGATAAGGTCAGAGGAAACGAGTGCATAGGGAGAGGCCGTTAGGAGAGTCGGAGCTCTAAGTTTCAGGTATAAAACCTGAATAGTACCAGTCCTCTTGCCTGGGGCCGGATCAGACAGGAGGGACAAGGTGGAAGGCAACGGTTCCACCTGCCGAGGTGATTCCTTTGGACGCCTGAGCGATTCCCTGGCTCCCAGCAGCGGACTGTGCCCTCAGCCATCTTTATCACTCCTGATTAGGGCTGCAGACGCCTTCCCTCCCTACCCTGCCTTACCAGGCTTTGTGGCTCCCCCAGCTCATTTTCTGATAGAGCTGTCAGTTTTTACTGCTGATAGGAGAAATCATTTTCTTTCTTAGCTGAATGTTAATTGGCTCCCCTCCCCCATTCACTTAGTACATACAGTCCCCTAGTTTTTTACCCCAAGGGAAAGGTACCTTAGCAGAGACGCATTTTGGAAAGACAAGGAAGGTGGTTCTTGATAAATTGCTAATTGGTAACTGCGAAATCAGAGGTTAAGAAAAAGCTAAAGAGGAGGGCGAGGAAAGAATTAGGACCACATGTTTCTGTAGCTCCAGGTGAGCTGGCGCTGCCTAAACGCTCCTCGGATGCAGCACCTGCAGGCTCAATGTTCAATAGAGAGACCCATGAGATCAGCTGGGGCCAGTCGAGCAAACATGGACATCTTGGAGGTACCAGGCACCAAGACAGGTCCTAGAGAGGCAGAGGTGACTAAGACCCTTTGACAGTCCTAGGGGACAAACTGTCAATTTGATGTGATGGGAGCAGTGGCAGAGGTAAGCCAGGATACTGTGGAACTCACTGAGGGTCACAAACTTCCTGGAGAAAGCGAAGTTGGAGCTAGGCTTTGCACGATAGCTAGGAGTTGGCTGGGAGATGGTGGCGGCAGTAACATCCCAGGTAGATGAGACAGCCTGTGGAAGGTCATGGGCGCCGTGGAGCATGGTGGTGCCTGAGAGGAGCAGAAAGAAGTTTGCTATGGCTAGCGATTAGGGTCACATGGAGGACCAGCTTCAGCAGGGCTTGGGTGCCCTGCAGGTTTTCTCCCTGTAATTCTCATGCACTTAAAAAGCAAACAAACAGACCAAGCATGGTGGCTCACACCTGTAATCCCAGCACTTTGGGAGGCCGAGGTGGGAAGATCACCTGAGATGAGGAGTTCGAGACCAGACAGGCCATGATGAAATCTTGGCTCTACTAAAAATACAAAAATCAGCTGGGTGTAGTGGCGTGCACCTGTAATCCCAGCTACTTGGGAGGCCAAGGCACGAGAACTGCTTGAACCCGGGAGGCGGAGGTTGCAGTGAGCCGAGATTGTGCCATTGCACTCCAGCCTGGTTGACAGAGTGAGACTCCGTCTCAAAACCAATAAACAGCTTTATTTAGATTTAATTTACATACTGTAAAATGCACCTGCTTAAAGTATGCAAGTCAATGCGTTTTAGTATATTGACAGAGTTGTGTCACCATGACTAACTTTAGGACATCCCACAGAAAAGCCCTTCTGAGGAGGGTTTTTGACAGGGTCATGGCCTGCCCAAATTACGTCTCTCACCAGTTTGGCAGCACAGCAGAGACGGGCTTGGAGGGGACAAGTGTGGGCCCTCATCGAGCCAAGAACATGAGCAATTGCACAGCAGTGATTGTGCACAAGGGCTAAAGATTTATAGCAGTGATGGGGGAAATATACTCCATCTCTTAGATTCTTCTTTGCCAGGAAAAGAACTAGGTTATGAAGACGCAGGTCATTTTTTGCTGGCTGGCTATTTAGTGGCAGTTCTACAAATCAGTATTATGGATGATATTGCTTATTTACAAAGAAAAAAATGACAGAGCGGCCATATCACAGCGAAATCCAGAATGCTGAAGTTTCTGCAAAATGGGAGCAAGACAGAGCACTGTCTAGCAAGTTTCCTGCAGCCAAAACCGCAGCTGGTCTGGACCAAATAAAGGGCACAGGCTCCGTCCTCAAAGGCTGCATTCAGACTGAAGTGCTGAGTCACCTGTGAATCCTGGGTTGTGAGCAGGCCTGCCTCTGTCCAGTGCAAGCGCAGGCTCCTTAGCGAGGAAAGGCTCAGAGAGACAGGTGCAACTCTGCAGCAGTTTTGCTGTCTGGTGGGTCTGATCTGAGCCTGTTGCTGTGATCACTGATCAGTTAGGTTTTTTAAATTGCAAGGAAGAAATAAAACCAAATTAAACTGGCTTTACCAATGAAAGGAACTCCAGTCTGACACCGTATTTGACTAGGGTCATGGGAGAAACCTCTCCCTACAAAAACATAGAAATTCATGATAAAATCTCAGTAAATAAATAAAGTGCCAGTGCGTGGATGAGTTAGCAAGAAAGGAAGGAATATCCCCAGGGGCCCGAAACAAAGAGAGAAAAGCCAGAATGGTAAGCACAGGGTTCTGTCCCACAGCTGCCTCCAGGAGGCACGTAAGAGAAGGCAAGGGTTATCAGAGCCAGCAACCAGGGACCTTGGTTCTGGTGGCTGTGTTGAGGCTGGAGATAAGATCTTCAGCTGACAGGAGTACAGAGTTGAAACTATGCCTCCTTGCAAAAGCCAGACTCCTCTGAGGGCAGATCTCTCAGTGAAAGATGGGCTAGAAAAAAACCTACCCTCTGGCACAGGGAGATAACAAGAAAGCTTGTTTATCATAGCAGGGGCATAGAGCAGTGGAAGCCTGGGGGACATGCTACAAAAGGATCCCTTGAAAAATCCAAGCCTCATATCTGTGCTTTGAGAGGGTTTGAGGTCCAAATTTGTACTTCATGCATGGTCTGGGATTCCTATCCCAGAAGAAAATTGGTACCAGGCTGGCGATAACCCTGGGCCACCTGATGAAGCAGCTGCAAAATGGCTCTGGAGGGGCATTTTTACAACTCCAGCAGCAGGAAATTCCCAGGCGAAAAACATGCTCCACTGAAGATGAGCTCACAATCAAATCTCAGTACACACAAGGAAAGGGGTCACCTGGAGCATATGGACAGACGGTACATACAGAGGGAATAGAGGCCAAGACTCTGAGATAACAGAATAGCAGGCCAAAAGAGAATATCGAATAAGAATGTTTGTGATGATTAAAGGCCAAAATAAAAGACTCAAACTCTCAAGATAGACATCATGACACCAAGAATAGACCATTTTTTTTTCTTTTTTTGAGGTGGGGACTTGCTCTGTCACCCAGGCTGGAGTGTAGTGGTGCAATCTCGACTCACTGTAACCTCTGCCTCCTGGGCTCAAGCGATCCTCCTACCTCAGCTTCCCTAGCAGTTGGGACTACAGGCGCATGCCACCATGCCCAGCTAATTTTTTTTTTTTTTTTTTTGAGACAGAGTCTCACTCTGTCACCAGAGCTGGAGTGCAGTGGCATGATCTTGGCTCATTGCAACCTCTGCCTCCTGAGTTCAAGTGATTCTCCCGCCTCACCCTCCCGAGTAGCTGGGATTACAGGCGCCTGCCATTATGCACAGCTAATTTTTTGTATTTTTAGTAGAGACCGGGTTTCATTGTGTTGGCCAGCCTGCTCTTGAACTCCTGACCTCGTGATTCACCCGCCTCCGTCTCCCAAAGTGCTGGAAGCATAGGTGTGAGCCACTGCGCCCAGCCGCCCAGCTAATTTTATAGATTTATTTTTGAGATAAAGTCTCAATCCGTCACCCAGGCTGGAGTACAGTGGTGCGATCTCAACTCACTGTAACCTCTGCCTCCTGGGCTCAAGCGACCCTCCCACCTCAGCCTCCCAAGTAGTTGGGACTGCAGGTGCAAGCTACCAACACCTGGATAATTTTTGTATTTTTTCTAGAGACAGAGTTTCTCCATGTTGCCCAGGGTGGTCTTGAACTCCTGAGCTCAAGCAGTCCACCCACCTCAGCCTCCCAAAATGCTGGAATTACAGGCGTGAGCCACCACACCCGGCTGGAATAGACGGATTTGAAAAATACTTATGGATGAAATGATGTGGTGTCTGAGATTTGCCTCAAAACAATCTCAGAGTGGGGAGCTGTAGGAAGGATCATGGATGAAACAAGATGAGATATGGGTCGATACTAGTTGAAGGTGAATAATAACTACACAGGGCCAGGCACCATGGCTCACACCTATAATCCCAGTGCTTTGGAAGGTCAAGGTGGGAATATTGTTTGAGGCCATCAGTTCGAGACTGCCAAACTCTTTTTTATAGAGATGTCATCTCTATAAAAAATAAATGAATAAATAAGTAAAAAAGGTTAATAAATACAGAAGTTTATTCCATTGTCTCTAATTTTATATACATTTGAATTTTCTATAATAAAAATTATGAAACAAAACATAAAGCTCCAAACAGAGCTTCTAGAAATGAACAATATCAATAATGAAATTTAACACTTAGGACAGGCTTAATGGCAGATTGGACACAAATGAAGAGAGAATTGATAAACTAGAAGATATGAAAAAAAATATCTAGGCCAGGCACAGTGGCTCAATGCCTGTAATCCCAGCATTTTGGGAGGCCGAGGTGGGTGGATCACCTGAGGTCGGGAGTTCGAGACCAGCCTAACATGGAGAAACCCTGTCTCTACTAAAAATACAAAATTAGCCGGGCGTGGTGGTGCCTGCCTGTAGTCCCAGCTATTTGGGAGGCTGAGGCAGGAGAATCACTTGAACCTGGGAGGCGGAGGTTGTGGTGAGCCGAGATCCGAGACTGTGCCATTGCACTCCAGCCTGGGCAACAAGAGTGAAACTCTGTTTCAAAAAAGAAAAAGAAAAAAAAAATATCCAGAACGCAGAGTGGAGACAGAAATATACCAAAAAAAAAAAAAAAAAAAAAAAAGTCAAGAGAGATTAAGAGACACAGGGAATAAATCGAAAGGCATGCTGCTCATTTAATAGGAATTCTAAAAGAAAAGGGGATAGGCGCAGTGGCTCACACCTGTAATCCCAGCACTTTGGGAGGCTAAGGCAGGAGGATTACCTCAGGTCAGGAGTTCAAGATCAGCCTGGCCAGCATGGTGAAACCTCATCTCTACTAAAAATACAAAAAAATTAGCCAAGCGTGGTGGCACATGCCTGTAATCCCAGCTACTCTTGAGGCTGAGGCAGGAGAATTGCTTGAACTGGGGAGGCAGAGGTTGCGGTAAGCCAGGACCACACCATTGCACTCCAGCCTGGGCAACAAGAGCCAAACTCTGTCTCAAAAAATTAAAAAAAGAAAAGAAAAGAAAAGAAAACAAGAAAAAAGAAAAGGGAGAGGTGAGATTCAAAGAAATCATAACGGACAGTTTTTTGAGAATTGGTGGAAGACCTAATTCGTCCAGTTCAAGAAACAGAAACGGCTCTGAGCAATAAGTAAGAATAAATTTACACCTCAGCTCGCTATAGAGAAACTGTAAACTACAAAAGACAAAAAGATGGGCCGGGCGCGGTGGCTCATGCCTGTAATCCCAGCACTTTGGGAGTCTCAGACGGGCGGATCACCAGGACAGGAGATCAAGACCATCCTGGCTAACATGGTGATGCCCCATCTGTACTAAAAATATTTTTTAAAATGAGCCAGGCGTAGTGGCAGGTGCCTGAGGCAGGAGAATGGCCTGAACCTGGGAGGCGGAGCTTGAAGTGAGCCGAGATTGCACCACTGCGCTCCAGCCTGGGCGACAAAGTGAGACTCTGTCTCAAAAAAAAAAGAAAAAGAAAAAAAGAAAAAAAGACAACCATAGGAACAACTAGAAAAAAAAGGCACCTCACCTACGGGTAACAATTCTGCTGACAGAAGATTTTTCAACAGCAACCAAAATCTCCGAAGGCAGCTAAGCAGTGTTTTCAAAGGAATTGTCGACCTAGAATCCTATGCTTAGCTTAATTATTGTTCTAGGATGAGGGCAAAAATATATATATTTTAGAATGAACACAGAGGCTGTTTGCCATGCTCACTGGAAGTGCTGTACTAGTAAAAATGTACTTTATGAAAGAGAAGAGTCAACCCAGAGGAAGAAAAGACTTGGAAACAATAATAATAAGTCTCATTTATTGAGTGGTTGTTGTATACCAGGCACTGTTCTAAGGTTTTCTCTACAAAAAATTTGAAAATTAGCCACGAGTAGTGGTGGTATGCACCTTTCCTTAATTCTTTCTTTTTTTTTTTTTTTTTTTTCGAGACAGAGTCTTGCTCTGTCGCCCAGGCTGGAGTGCAATGGAGCAATCTCAGCTCACTGCAACATCTGCCTCCCAGATTCAAGTGATTCTTCTGCCTCAGCCCCCTGAGTAGCTGGGATTATAGGTACTCACCACTACACCCAGCTAATTTTTGTATTTTTAGTAGAGACTGGGTTTCACCATGTTGGCCAGGCTGGTCTTGAACTCTTGATCTCAGGTGATCTGTCCGCCTTGGCCTCCCAAAATGCTGGGATTACAGGTGTGAGCCGCCACGCCCAGCCTCTTATTTATTTAATTCTCATGTTAACCCTTAGAACTGGGTGCAATTACTATCATACTCCCTTTACAGATGGGGAAACTGAGTGACAGAGGGGTTAAAACTTGCCCTGGTCACAGGTCAAGGTTTGGCTACAAAAGCCCACTTTCTTTTTTTTTTTTTTTTTTGAGACAGAGTCTCGCTCTGTCGCCCGGGCTGGAGTGCAGTGGCCACATCTCAGCTCACTGCAAGCTCCGCCTCCCCGGTTTACGCCATTCTCCTGCCTCAGCCTCCCGAGTAGCTGGGACTACAGGCGCCCGCCACTACGCCCGGCTAATTTTTTTTTTTTTTTTTTTTTTGTATTTTTAGTAGAGACGGGTTTTCACCGTGTTAGCCAGGATGGTCTCGATCTCCTGACCTCGTGATCCGCCTGTCTCGGCCTCCCAAAGTGCTGGGATTACAGGCTTGAGCCACCACGCCCATCCCAAAAGCCCACTTTCTTAAACACTATGCTATACCAACTGGAGAAGCAGTAGTGGAGAGCCAGGTGTAGTGGCTCATGGCTGTAATCCCGGCACTTTGGGAGGCTGAGGCAGGAGGATCGTTTGAGGCCAGGAGTTCCAAGACTAGCCTGCATTGCATAGTGAGACCCCCATCTCTACAAAAATTTGAAAATTAGCTGAGCATGGTGATGTGCGCCTGTAGTCCCAGCTACTCAGGAGGCTGAGTCAGGAGGCTCCCCTGAGCCTGGGAGGTTGAGGATGCAGTGAGCCATGCATTGTGCCACTGCACTGCAGCCTGGTCGACAGAGTGAGACCCTGTCTCAAAACATTATGACATTACTGCAGCTCTCTTTTGACAGAAAAAAAAAAAAAATTTAATAGAAGCAATAGTGTGCTTTTCAAGTAAGCAATATTGCCTCAAGTGGATAAAACTGTTTCCAAATTCTGACAGATACTAAACTTTAGGATTCAGGAATAAGAAATCAGAATTCCCAGGAATTCTTGGGAATTCCCCAAATCATAAGTTATTCCTAAAATGCTTCCAACATGATTCATACTCTTAACCCAATCACCTAAAAATATATTTAACAAATAAAAAACATTAAACTTAATACTATTTATAAAGAACTGTAGCCTATAGGGCATATTACAACGCAGGAAACACCAGTGACTATTATTGAGCGAGATTCAAATAATGTAATATTTGGATTTCCTAGCAAGGTTAATAGTACTTCATGAGTCACTGCAAATAACACTTCATATGTCAAAATTTTCAATTCTAAGACTTATTTTGATTCCCAAACTTGTTCTTGGAACACTATTGATATGATAGAGTTTATATAAAGTATATTATGCATATAGACAAGTTAATAATTATTTTATTTGCAAGAATGACTTACAGCAGCAGACAGGGCCATCCATGTTCACAACACGGGAACAGTTGTGAGAAAGATGACTTCTTTTTTTTTTTTCCTGAGACAGATTCTCACTCTGTCACCCAGGCTTGAGTGCAATGGCACAATCTTGGCTCACTGCAATCGCCACCTCCCAGGTTCAAGCGATTCTCCTGCCTTAACTTCCCAAGTAGCTGGGACTACAGGCGCGCGCCACCATACCTGTCTAATTTTTATGTATTTTTAATAGAGACGGGGTTTCGCCATGTTGGCCAGGCTGGTCTTGAACTCTTGACCACAGGTGATCTACCCACCTCGGCCTCCCAAAGTGCTGGGATTACAGGTGTGAGCCACTGCACCTGGGCAATTTGTTTTGTTTTTGTTTTTCGAGACAGAGTCACTCTGTTGCCCAAGCTGGAGTGCAGTGATGTGATCTTGGCTCACTACAACCTCCACCTCCTGGATTCAAGCAATTCTCCTGCCTCAACCTCCTGAGTGGCTGGTATTACAGGTGCCAGCCACCACACCCAGCTAATTTTAGTATTTTTAGTAGAGATAGGGTTTCACCATATTCACCAGGCTGGTCTTGAACTCCTGACCTCAGGTGATCCTCCCGCCTCAGCCTTCCAAAGTGCTGGGATTACAGGCGTGAGCCACTGTGCCCAGCCTGAACCAGAAACATTTCTATTTTGATTAAGCTTCAATTCTCATAGGGTTTTGTAATCCTTTTCCCCAATTTCTCAACTTATTTTTCTTGGGTTTCAGCATTTGAAAAAAAATATAAATTTGTGAAAAAATGTTGAGAAGGAATTCCCAAATGAAAATAGTAGTGAGCAAAGACACTGAAAAAAAAGTGAATGGACCCAAACAACCGCTGACCCCATCAAACAATACTAACAGCAACAATTAGGGTATAAAAACAATGGCAGTATTCAGTACATGATATTGGGACTATTTGTTTTACAAATGGGAGAAAATAAAATTGGATTTCTGCTTCATACCATATACATAAAAATATCAGAGGCTCAACTGTGATCCATCTTTTTTTTCTTTTTGAGACAGGGTCTTGCTCTGTTGCCCAGGCTGGAGCACAGTGGCACAATCAAAGCTCACTGCTACTTCAACCTTCTGGGCTCAAGCGATCCTCCTGTGTCAGCCTCCTGAGTAGCTGGGACTACAGGTATGCACCACCATGCCCAGGTAATTTTATTCTATTTTTGTGGAGATGGGGTCTCGCTATGTTGCCCAGGCTGGTCTTGAACTCCTAGGCTTAAGTGATCCTCAACCACTCAAATTGCTGGGATTACAGGCAAGAGCCACCATGCCTGGCCAGGATAAATTTTTACAACTTTGGAGGAGCAAAAGATTTCTTAAAGAAGACACTAAAAGCACAAGTTGTAAATTAAATGAGTGAAAAATCTGACTATATTTACATTTAAAAAAAAACCTTTCTGCCTCAATTACAAGATAAATTTAACAAACCATTGATTAGGAGAAGATAGAACACATATGTAACAGACAAGGAATTCATTTTCAATATACACAAATAATTCACAGAAATAAAAAGTCAAACAGTTTATTAGAAAAATTGGCACGGGATAACAAAAGCCAAATTACAGGAAGGAAATCTTACGTGGCTAATGAGAAGATGAAAAGATGTTCCACTGTGTTACGGGAACCCAGGAGGGTCACTTCACCAGCTGGAAATCTCCATGGCCAGTGGTGCCTCTGGCCAAGTTTTGCTCTGGCCTGCTGGGCGCACTTGGCCTGGCAGGCTGCACTAAGCTGGCGCTACTGGCCTGGATCCCATGCTTGCCAAGGGGTGTGGGAGCGAACAAGTGTGGAGTCCAGCCACTGCACACAGCTAGGCATTCTGGCTGTGGTGGGGCAGGCAGTTCCAAGGGTTGGCATGGGTGCCAACTTCCTGTGAGGCTGCGGCTGGATCAGGCATACCTCAAGCAGCTTCCACAGCTGACACTGGGGAACACAGTGGCACCTGGAAGCTTGGAGATGTCAAGAACCACAGAGCCCCAAAGAGAGTGTCACAGCCCTGGCCTGGGGAGCTCCTAGGTCTGGGATCCCTGAAGCACTGCAGCTCTTCTCTCTTTCTTGTCATCCACAACATGATGAGCAAGGGGCATGTTTCTGCCCTGTTTTGTGTTATAGCTCTTTCAGCCCCGCCATTTGGCAGGTCCCAAGTTCTTGTCCTGTGCCCAGGAAGAATGAGGTATGCAGACAAGTGGAGGGTGAGCAAGATGAACAGGAGATTTACTGAGGAATAGAACAGCTCAGAGGAGGCTTGCGGTGGGTAGCTCCTCTCCACATCCAGGGTGTCCTAATGAGCATTCAGCTCTCAGCAGAGAGGAAACCCTGGAGTGGGTAACCCCTCTCTGCAGGTAGGTCTTCCTGTTGTCTCCTGGAGTCTGGCTGAGTCTGGGGTTTTCATGGGCTTCAGAGGGGAGGAATTGCATGCTGATTGGTCCATGGGCGACTATAGGCGGGCCTGGAAAAAGCATCATAAGTTCCCATTCTGGTCCATCAGCCCAGCCCAGAGGGTTCAGGCCATCCCTGGCTTGAAGGTGGGGCTTCACCAGGGACCCTCCCCTTTCTGCCTAGAAGCCTGTCTGCCTCCTGCCATCGCCCAGGCTTTTTGTGATGAGACACATCTCAGCACCCTGCTGCCCTTAGCACCCCGCTTGGCCTCCCTCTCATGCTTGTTGGTGTCCAAAGTCTGGAAGGGGCCCAGGTGGCAGGGGGCTGGTGTGTAAGTGCTGCCCCAAGCATGCGTACACCTGGCTGGTTGTGACAGCCTCTGGGCTTGGCCTCAATTCCGCTCTAAGACTTGAGCGGGTGCTGGGAGCAGGGAGAGGCCAGGCAGTGGCAGCAGACACCTCCAAGCCTGCAGGGACAGGGGAGGCTTTCCTGAGCCCCAAGAGTGCAGAGACGCCTGGGTCTGCAGCCAGAGCTGGGTGGCCTCTGCTGTGCCTGGGAGGGTGGGACTCCTGCCTGCTTTCAGCCCCCAAGAGCACAGGGATGCCCAGGTCCGCAGCTGTGGCTTGGACAGCTGCAACTGTGCCCAGGGAGCCCAAGGCTCCCGGCCTGCCCATTCAGAAGGGGGTGGGGCTTCCACCCATTCCCAGCTCCTGCCAGTTCCGTTGAGCATGCAGCCCTGGCCATGCTTCCCCCACTGTGGCTGGCGTCATGGCAGTGGCTGCTCTAGACAGGGCACTGGTGCCATCAACTGCACTGATATTAGAGGAAATGAACATTTAAGCTACCACAAACAGGCTGGGCACCATGGCTCACACATGTAATCCCAGCACTTTAGGAGATGGAGGCAGGCAGATTGCTTGAGCTCACGAGTTTGAGACCAGCCTGGGCAATATGGTGAGACCCAGTCTCTACAAAAATAGAATAAAGTTTCCTGGGCATGGTGCATGCCTGTAGTCGCAGCTACTCGGGAGGCTAAGGTGGGAGGATTGCTTGAGCCTGGGATGTCAAGGCTGCAATGAGCCATGATCACGCCATTGCACTCCAGCCTGAGTGATACAGTGAGACTCTGTCTCCAATAATAATAATAATAAGCTGGCCTGATGCAGTGGCTCACACCTGTAATCCCAGCACTTTGGAAGGTCAAGGCAGGCAGATTACCTGAGGTCAGGAGTTCAAGACCAGCTGGCCAACATGGTGAAACCCCATCTCTACTAAAAATACAAAAATTAGCTAGGCATGGTGGTGCATGCCTGTAATCCCAGCTGCTTGGGAGGCTGAGGCAGAAGAACCACTTGAACCTGGGAGACGGAGGTTGTAGTGAGCTGAGATCGCGCCATTGCACTCCAGCCTGGGTGACAAGAGCAAAACTCCATCTCAAAAACATACATACATACCTACATTAAAAGCCACAATAAGATAGTATCAGATTGTCAAAAATATCAGAGCCTAATATTACCAAGTATAGGCAAAGATATGGAGACAAGAAAACCCATATCTATGCTAGTTGTGTGTAAATAAGGACAACCACTGTAGAGAGCAATTGGACATTTTTTGTATTGAAGATGTACATGTGCTAGGACCTAGGAGTTTTATTGCCAGGCAAGTATCTTAAAGAAACTTTTGTATATGAACACCATGTTCTATGCGTAAGAACGTTTACAGCAGGCTGGGCGCGGTGGCTCATGCCTGTAATCTCAGCACTTCGGGAGGCCGAGGCGGGCGCATCACCTGAGGTCGGGAGTTCGTGACCAGCCTGACCAACATGGAGAAACCCTGTCTCTACTAAAAATACAAAATTAGCAGGACACATGTGGAGGGTGAGCATGCAGGTGGGGGTGCCTGCCTGTAATCCCAGCTACTCGGGAGGCTGAGGCAGGAGAATCGCTTGAACCCGGGGGGCGGAGGTTGCAGTGAGCCGAGATCACGCCATTGCACTCCAGCCTGGGCAACAAGAGTGAAACTCCGTCTCAAAAAAAAAAAAAAAAAAAAAAAGAAAAGAAAGCATAGTCTACAGCAGCATTATATGCAATAGAGAAAATTTGGAAATAAGTGAAGTGTCCTTCAGTGACAGAGCAGATAAATAGATTGTATTTTGTTCACATAACAGATTAATATAAAGCAGTAAAAGTAAACTGCAACTACATATATCTACATGAATAAACCTCAAAAACATAAATTGGAGAGGAATACTTCAAAACAACTTTAAAGGTGAAAAAATATAGAACAAGCTATGTATTGTTCAGGGGCATAGACACTTAATAAAGTGTGCTATTAAGAATTAGGAGGATTATTATATACAATAATAGAAACAATTCATCAAGAATATATAAGAAGTAGAGCTTTTATGTACCCCAAAATATGTCAAGAATTGTCAGAATTGCAAGGAGAAATGGACAAATTCCCTGTGTTAGTTTGGATTTCAAGAAATAAACACCAAGACGGCATTAGATACACAAGAGATTTGGCGAGGGATGAAGGGGAGAGAGTGCAGAAGCAGGCTAGGGGCTGGGCATGGTGGTTCACACCTGTAATCCCAGCACTTTGGGAGGCCAAGACAGGAGGATTGCTTGAGGCAGGGGGTTGAAACCAGCCTGGGCAACATAGGGAGACCCCATCTCTATGAAAAATAAAATAATTAGGCATCGAGGCACATGCCTGTAGTCCCAGCCACTTGGGAGGCTGAGGCAGGAGGATCACATTGAGCCCTGGAAGTTGAGGCTGCAGTGAGCAGTGATCATGCCACTGCCCTCCAGCCTGGGAGACAGAGTCTCACTCTGTCTCAAAAAAAAAAAAGAAGCAAAGAAGTAGCAGGCTGGGAGAGCCTTCAGCCCACAACAGCAGGCCTCCCGAGTAGCTGGGATTACAGGCAGACTCCCCCACCCGCATGATCACCTTCCACATGTGTCCTGCTAATTTTGTATTTTTAGTAGAGACAGGGTTTCTCCATGTTGGTCAGGCTGGTCATGAACTCCCGACCTCAGGTGATGCGCCCGCCTCGGCCTCCCGAAGTGCTGGGATTACAGGCATGAGCCACAGCGCCCAGCCTGCTGTAAACGTTCTTATGCATAGAACATGGTGTTCATATACAAAAGGAGGGAGGGAGGGAGGGAAGAAGGAAACCTCAGGACTCTGAGCAACTTGGCCAGGCAGATGGTGAGTCTCTGAGCAACGACTCCTCATCAGAGTCTCACACCAGGCAAATGTGGTCAGGCTCCAGCACTCCCTTGGTGATTAGTCATTGACTGGGAGCAACTGGGGTCAGAGGGACAGGAATGTGGTTTTGGCTTGAATACCACAGTGGTCTGAAGGCTGTTGGCCGATCACACTCCCTGCAGCAGGTCCCTTTGAAGGGGAATCCGAGCAGCGTAAATCCATGGCCACCACATGTAATATTACAGTAGAAAGCCATAATCTGCATCCTATCCATCTCTCAGGAATTGATAGACCAAGCAGGCAAAAATGGAGATATTCTCCTAAATATGAATGGGCAATAAGAGACTCCTATACCCAAGAATTAGAGACTGTATCTTTCCAAGCACACATAGTACTTTTACAAAATTGTCTTTGAAGAAATAATTTTAAGACTGAAATTTTTAAAAAAGTTTTTTTAGACTGCATGTGTAGCAGGTTGCAGTGTCACACTCAACACGTACAATAAATTGGTAGTTGGCTACAATGCAGTCAGGTTAGAAATAAATTACAAAACGATTTTTTAAACCCATATATTTTAGAATTTAAATTAGTGGATTGCCTAACATAAAAGTTAAAGAAGATATCATACGGGAAATCAGAAAATATTTAGAACTGAAAGATAATTAAGTCACTGTGTGATAAATCTCGAAGGATACCACTAAAGGAGTATACAGAGGGAAATTTATAGCCTTAACTGCGCACATCGGAAAATAAGAAGATTCAGCTAGGCATGGTGGCTCACGCCTGTGATCCCAACACTTTGGGAGGCCAAGATAGGTAGATTGCTTGAGCTGGGGAGGTCGAGGCCAGCCTGAACAACATGGCGAAACCCCATCTTTACAAAAATTAGCTGGGCATGGTGGTGGACACCTGTAGTCCCAGCTACTTGGGAGGCTGAGGCAGGAGGATCATTTGAGCCCAGGAGGTGGAGGCTGCAGTGCACTGTGTTTGTGCCACTGCACTCTAGCTTGGGTGACACGACAGAGTGAGACCCTGTCTCAAAAAAAAAAAAAAAAGGCTGGGCATGGTGGCTCACGCCTGTAATTCCAGCACTTGGGGAGGCCGAAGTGGGTGGATCACTTGAGGTCAGGAGTTCAAGACCAGCCTGGCCAACATGGTGAAAGCCCATCTCTACTAAAAATACAAAAATTTGCCAGGTGTGGTGCCTGTAATCCCAGCTACTCGGGAGGCTGAGGCAGGAGAATGACTTGAACCTGGGAGGCAGAGGTTGCAGTGAACTGAGATCATGCCACTGCACTCCAGCCTGGGTGACAGAGTGAAACTGTATCTCAAAAAAAAAAAAAAAAAGAATAAGAAGATTCCCAGTTCATGAGCTAAGTGTCCAACTCTAAAAGTAAGAAAAAGAGCAGAATAAAACAACAAAAACAAAAGTAGAAGGAAGGAAACAAGAAAATCATAAAGATAAAAACAGAAATTAATCAAAGAAAAAAATGAATAGAGGATACACAAAACTGCAGCTGGATCTTTAAGACTCATGAAATAGGCAGACCTCTGACAAGAGCAGCAGAGCAAATGCAAGAGAGTATGGGCTTGTTAGGAAAGAACAGAAGGAACTGAACACAGCTAAAGTAGAGATTCAGAAATAACGATAGCTCACATTTATGAGTCAGTTTCATGCCTCATTCTATAATGCAATATTTATTTACAGTTTAGGTTAAAATACAAATCCTTTCCACAGAATCCTCTGCTTATGTATGTTAATAGTAATGGGCTAGCATTTACCCAGAATTTACTAGGAGCCATTCCCTGCTCCTGTTAGGAACTCTCTTGCCTCCATACCTTTGATTAGGCTGTTTTTTCAGCTCCAAATGCCCTTCCTCTCCTTTGCACCCTGTGAGGTTTGGTTAAAATGCAACCTCCTTTGGCTGTTACTGCCAAGAGCATAGCCAGTATCCATTCTGCCCCCACTTCCTTAAGAATAGAACCACGATTTTGTTCTAATATGGTCCTTTTAAAATGACTACAACTATTGCATTATATTCCCAGCTCCCTCTGTATCTCAGGGCGGCCAAGTGACACAGTTTTGGGCAATGAGATACAGGTAGAAGTTTGCTAGATTTATTAGTTATCTATTGATGCATATCAAAGTATCCCAAAACTTAGTGGTTTAAAGCAGTAGATGTTTTTATTATCTCACAATTTTTGTGGGTCAGGAATTTGGGAGTGGCTTATCTGGGTGGTTCTGGTTCAGGATCTTAATGAGGTTGTAGTCAAGGTGTCCACTGGGGCTGCAGTCATCCGAAGGCTTGACTAGGTCTGGAGGATCTTCTTCCAAGGAGGTTTACTCACATGGCTGTTGGCAAGAAGTCTCCTGTGGTCTGGATGCAAGTCATGGTACACGTAAGATGCTTTAAGAGTTTTTATTGTTGGCATCAAGGAAAAAAATATGACCTCTTCCTTTGCCTGTCTCCAATCCCTTTTATCCCCATTTTATTTTCCATCTGTCCACCCAGATACCCATCCAACACCCATCTACCCACCCACCCATCCATCCACCCACCCATCCATCCATCCACTCATCCATCCAGACAACAACTCACTCATCCACCCATCCACTCATCAACCAACCATTCACCCACCTACCCACCTATCCACTTACCCATCCACCCATCCATTCACCCATTCACCCATCCTTCCACCCATCCAGCCACCCACTCACATATCCATCCATCCATCCACCATCCACCCACCCTTCTTCCCGCTCATCCACCTATCCATCCATTTATCCATCTATCCAATAGTTTCTGAGAGCATATAAAGTGCCAGGCACAATATTTAGGCACTTGACATAAAAAGTGAGTAAGATTTGTGCCCTTCCTTCGAGTAATTCCTCTCTATTTAGGAAGACAGATATGGAACAATTCTAGTACGTTTGTGACAAGTGCTATGCTACAGGTAAAAAAGGGATACTATCTTTTTTTTTTTTAATTTCAAGACAAGGTCTCACTCTGTAACCAGGCAGGAGTGCAGTGGTGCGAACTTGGCTCACTGCAACCTCCATCTCCTGGGTTCAAGCGATTCTCGAGCCTCAGCGTCCTGAGTAGCTGGGATTATGGGCGTGCGCCACCATGCACCACGCCTGGCTCTTTTTTTTTTTTTTTTTTTTTGGTATTTTTAGTAGAGACAGAGTTTCACCATGTTGGCCAGGCTGGTCTTGAACTCCTGACCTCAAATGATCCACCCACCTCAGCCTCCCAAAGTGCTGGGATTACAGGCATGAGCCACCGCACCCGGCCAGATACTATCTTAAACTATTAATATTTTTTCCTTCTCTTATTCAATCAGAAGCTTCCGTTGGCCTCAAGGATAATTATGATTTTCATAGTAGGAATGTGATGAGAAAGAAGGGGTCTTAAGTATTAAGACTGACTCCAAGTGCATGTGATTCGATAGTCTTGAAACCGAGCTTTCAGAGAAGAAACAGATTTTCTAAATTTCAAAAGCTCTGCTTTAATACGTAAAGAACAGAATTCTGGACTTGGATTATAAGCAGTGCACAGGGTCAGAAGGTGTGACTTAGGGAAGTTCCCATCAGTAGGAAGACACAGGAGATCAGATGTCAGTATCCCGATTCCCTCCTCGAGGTTAACACAGTGGTGGCAAGGCCCGTGGTGAGCATGGCAGCAGAACGACACAGGTTGCTCGGGCATGGTTTGGAAATGGCCAGGAAAGGGTCTAGGCGGGTGGCCTGGAAGGTAGCCTCACAGATCCTACAGTCTCCAGCGTGGAGTGAGAAAAGCAGCCCAGGCCCTGATGAATCAGAAGACTGAGGTTAGGGTACAGAGACCAGGCTGGGAGCCCTGGGCTGGAGCTTGAGAATAATGCATGATGGTATCACCTTGTGGGCACCAGGATGGAAGGCCCAGGAACCGCCCTGGCCATGGCTGAGAGGCAGGAGCCAGGAGGGTGCCTTAGTTCCCCCGCACCTCAGCAGCATCTCAGAAAGGAGCAGGGAGAGACACTTGATGGGAACTTGAACCTGAACTTGAACTTCAATCTTGACGCGTTAACGAGGAAGGGAGTTTTTGAAGACTGAAGAGGCTGAGTTAGCTCTGATGAGCATGTTCCTGGCGTTATTTCCTTTCTCTCTTTTGCCATTAGCAAGAGTGGGGACTTGCAAGCTCAAGGGAATCAGTTATAGACCATTTTTAGTTCTATTTCTGCGCACATCTGCCTGCATATAGCATAAAGATTTTTACCTCGGTTGAGGCATGCACAGGATGCTGGGATTACAGGCATGAGCCATCGTGCCCAGCTGACCCTAAATTCTTTTTGGTTCCTCCAATCCAACTTTCTTCCATAGAATACTAAGAATGGGAATTGCTCTGTTTCTAAGGCACTGTAAGTTGAAACTAAATGAATTTAAAGGGATGAGTCTTGTGTGTGATATACGAACCACATAGATATATGAACCACATAGAACGCTCACTGGACTGCCCCATGCCATGAGCAGAGACATTGTAACTGCAAACCAGGACAAGAAGTTGATGGCTTCATGCTGTGGGTGGCTTTTCCCAAGACAACAGAACAAGAGTCCCCATCAAGAGCCTCTTGTCCCTCTTAATTTGTCCCTGCTTATGCCAATTTTTTCCACTTGGCAGGATGATGATGCAAGTGAAACTTCACAATCAGCTTCTGCTGATAACTTGACAGAACCTGACCTAAGAGATCCTTTAGGCCACCTAGTGGATGACTTTGGCAACATCCCTAATAGAACTGGTGTTCACTCGGCTTTAATTCATCCCAGTCATGGGATACTAGATGATGAATTTGCTCTATATTATTTATTGGTTGGATAAGGAAATGTCTGCGCTATTGCTAATACTACATGCCATACCTGGGTAAATTTATTTGGGGAAGTTGAGACCCAAATACACAAAATAAGAAAACAAGCCACTTGGTTACGACAGGTCTCATCTAGTTCTCCATGGTCATTTGATTTATTCAATGTATTCCCTTTAAGTCTAGGTTCATAGCTCAAAACCATTATGCAAACGAGGGTTATATTACCATTTATTTATTTATTTATTTATTTATTTATTTATTTATTTTTATTTTTATTTTTTGAGACGGAGCCTCATTCTGTCGCCCAGGCTGGAGTGCAGTGGCATGATCTCGGCTCACTGCAACCCTCGCCTCCTGGGTTCAAGCGATTCTCCTGCCTCAGTCTCCCGAGTAACTGGTACTACAGGCACCCACCACCATGCCCAGCTAATTTTTGTATTTTTTGGTAGAGACAGGGTTTCACCATATTGACCAGGCTGATTTCAAACTCCTGACCTTGTGATCCTCCCACCTTGGCCTCCCGAAGTGCTGGGATTACAGGCGTGAGCCACTGCACCTGGCCTATTTATTTATTTTTGAGACAGAGTCGTGCTCTGTCACCCAGACTGGAGTTTAGTGACACGATCTCAGCTCACTGCAACCTCTGCCTCCCGGGTTTAAGTGATCCTCCTGCCTCAGCATCCTGAGAAGCTGGGACTAAAGGTGTGCACCACCACGTCCAGCTAATTTTTTTGTATTTTTTGTAGAGACAGGATTTCACCAGGTTGCCCACGCTGGTCTCAAACTCCTGGGCTCAAGAGATCCACCCACTTCAGACTCCCAAAGTGCTGGGATTACAGGTGTGAGCCACTGCACCTGGCTATCCCTTCTCTGTGAAAGAAGAATCAGTCCATTCAGTAAATTTAAAAGGTGACTGGGGCTGGCCATGGTGGCTCACATCTGTAATTCCAGCACTGTGAGAGGCTGAGGCAGGTGGATCACCTGAGGTCAGGAGTTCGAGACTAGTATGACCAACATGGTGAAACCCCATCTCTACTAATAATACAAAAATTAGCCAGATGTGGTGGTGCACAACTGTAATCCCAGCTACTCTGGAGGCTGACACAGGAGAATCGCTTGAACCCTGGAAGTGGAGGTTGCAGTGAGCCGAGATCGCACCAGTCACTCCAACAGAGTGAGACTCTGTCTCAAAAAAAAAAAAAAAAAGTGACCTTATGAATGAGTAGCAATTGCCTGTGTCTTAGAGCCAGATCCCAAACAGCTTCATGAAAAAATCTACAAGAATCACACATTGTTAAAACACAGCCACCTCACACACAGAATCAAGCTTGTGTTTGACAATGGCATGGAAATCACACTAATTACGATGACCTAGGCTGGGAGAGAAAACCAGCGCACCTGCAGTGTCTGAGCCCAGCCTCCCTCTGAGCCTCACCTGGGGTCACTCTTCCCCTTAGTGCACTGTAGCCACTCTAGATCCCACCTGCTCCTAAACACACCTATCTCTTCTCTGCCCTGGGGCCTTTGCACGTGGCACTCCCTCTGCCTGAGAAGCTCTTCTGCCACTTGATGTGGTCAGCTCCTTCTTATGCTTCAGATCTTCCTTTCAATGCCAGCTACTCAGAGAAGCTCTCCCTGACCACCCTGTTCAAAGTAGCATCCTCACTGTGGTAGCAGGATGATGCCTCCCCCAAGATGTCCATGTCCTAATCCCTGGAACCTGTGAATATGTTATGTTACATGGCAAGAGGGAATGAAGTCAAAGATGAAATGAAGTTTGCTAATTAACAGACTTTGTTTCATTATATTTTAGTTTTTTTGCGAAGGAGTCTCACTCTGTCGCCCAGACTGGAGTGCAGTAGCGCAATCTCAGTCAACAACGACTCTAACTTCCCCCTGTGCCCTATCTGTGTAAAAGCTGTGTAAAAACTGGCCATAAAGAAATTCTCTGGCCTACTTTGTTTGACTGTAGGCCATAAGACCCCCCCGTTCCAGGCCAGGCACCGTGGCTCACGCCTCTAATCCCAGCACTTTGGGAGGCTGAGGTGGGTAGATCACCTGAGGTCAGGAGTTCGAGACCAGCCAGGCCAACATGGTGAAACCCCATCTCTACTAGAAACACAAAAACTAGCCAGGCGTGGTGGTGTGCACCTGTAATCCCAGCTACTCAGGAGGCTGAGGCAGGAGAATCACCTGAATCCAGGCGGCAGAGGTTGCAATAAGCCAAGATCGCGCCACTGCACTCCAGTCTGGGCGACAGAGCAAGATTCCGTCTCAAAAAAATAATAATAAGACCCCATTCCAGAGAGGGTCCTCCCCACACCCAGAAGGAAGGAACTCGGCCAGGAGGAATCTAGCCAGACAGGCCCTGCTGGGTTCCCCACTCCATCTGCTAGCATTGGATCAGATCGCTTTTGTCCAATCCTGTCTCCACAGCTGCCCATGCTGTGTTGAACCTCAGCATGAAAATGGACAATTTCCCCTGTATCTTTGGGTCTTCATTCCGAAGGCTTCTGTGACAGGTAAAACTATAATCAAATAAATGCACATGATTTTCTCCTATTCATCTACCTTTTGTGAGTTGATTTTTCGTGAACCTTCAGAGGGCAAAGGGGAAGTTTTCCCTGCACCCCTGCACGGTAAACCTGAGTAAGTGCTCCCCCGAGTTCTGAGCCTCTCTAGCAAGTGAATTGAACCCAAAGAGAGGGCTGTGGGAACCCCAATTTACGGCTGGTTGGTCAGAAGCAAACACAAAATAGGCCAGGCACGGTGGCTCACTCCTGTAATCCCAGTACTTTGGGAGGTTGAGGTGGGTGGATCCCTTGAGGTCAGGAGTTCAAAACAAGCCTGGCCAACATGGTGAAACACCATCTCTACTAAAAATGCAAAAATTGGTGTGGCATGGTGGCACAGGCCTGTAGTCCCAGCTGCTGGGGAGGCTGAGGCAGAAGATTCGCTTGAACCCGGGAGGTGGAGGCTGCAGTGAGCCAAGATCATACCACTACACTCCAGCCTGGGCAACACAGTGAGACCCTGTCTCAAAGAAAAAAAAAAAGGAGGAAGAGGAAGAAGAGGAAGAGGAGGAAGGGGAAGAGGAGGAGGAGGAAGAGAAAGAGGAAGAGGAGGAGGAAGAAAGAAGGAAGAAGGAAGAAGAAGAAGAAGGAGGAGGAGGAGGAGGAGGAGGAGGAGGAGAAGGAGAAGGAGAAGAAGAAGACTCAAAATAACCTGGGCTTGGGATCAGTTTTGGGAGTGGGGCTCAGGTCTTGTAGGACCAAGTCCTCAACCTGTGGGACCTGAGGACATCTCCAGGTAGACAGTGTTGGGACTGAGTGGAAGCAAAGGTGGTATCTATCACAGAACTGACTCTGCAGGAAGTCCGTGCAGGAGTCTCCCCCGCCTGCAGAGGCTGCACGGGGATGGTGCCCGTGTCCCTGGTGGAAGAGGGAGGAGGCACGAGGAGGAAAGGAAACCCTTAGGTGACCACAGCCAAGGGTGCGAGGGGCAGGTGTGTCCCCCAGCTCACTCTGGAGACTTCTTCCTGTGCTTTCTACCACAGCTAAAGTAAAAAGACCATGAACTGGGTGGCTTAAAACAAGACTTTATCCTCTCACAGTTCCAGAGACCAGAAGCCTAAAATGAAGGTGTCACATCAAGGAAGGGATCCTTCCTCGCCTCTTCTAGCTTCTGGTGGTTCCTGGCTGTTATGAACCGAGTGTTTGTGTCCCCATAAAATTCATCTGTTGAAACCCTAACCCCCAGTTAGGTATGGTATTAGGAGGTGAGATCTTTGGGAGGTAACTAGGGTTAGATGAGGTCATGTGGGTAGAGCCCCCTGATGCCATGATGGGATGAGTGCCTTTATAAGAAGAGACGGGGGACACCGGGTGTGGTGGCTCACACCTGTGATCCCAGCACTGTGGGAGGCCAAGGCAGGTGGATAACTTGAGGTCAGGAGTTCGAGACCAGCCTGGCCAACATGGCAAAACCCCATCTCTACTAAAAATATAAAAATGAACCAGGCATGGTGGGGGGGTGCCTGTAATCCCAGCTACTCAGGAGGTTGAGACAGGAGAATCATGTGAACCTGGGAGCCAAAGGCTGCAGTGAGCTGAGATCGTATCACTGCACTCCAGCCAGAGTGAGACTCTATCTCCAAAAAAAAGAAAAAAGAGACAGGGGATCTCTCTCTCTCTCTCTCTCTCTTTCTGCTCTCTCTCTCTCCCTGCTCTCTCCTCTCTCTCTCTTCACCCCCTATGCCATGTGAGGTCTGAAGTAGGAAGGCAGCCATCCTTAAAACCAGGAAGAGGCCCTCACTAGATTGACCCGAATCTTCCAGCACCTTGATCTCGAACTTCCCAGTTTCCAGAACTGTGAGAAATGAATGTCTGTTGTTTGAGCCTCCCAGTCTACCGTATCTTCTTTAGCAGCCACAGCAAAGACAACTGCAGTCATTGCCAGTGCCAGGCTTGTGGGAGCGTCGCTCTGACCTCTGCTTCTGTCTTCATGTGGTCATCGCCCCTTTGGGACAGTGTCTCTGTGTCCAAATGTTCCTCTTCTAAAGATGCCAGTCATTGAATGAGGGTGTGACCTCATCTGAACTTGATTACACTGCAAAGACCGTATTCCCAGATAAGGTCACATTCACGGGTACCAGGTAGCCAGGAATTTCTTGGGGGCACTTTCCAACTCAGAGCACCTGCTGTTCCCTAGGTCTCCTCCCTGGCCCAGCCTCCCCCACCCACCCTCACCCGCTCTCTTTGAGCTCCATGAACCCGGACCCAACTTCTCAGACCCGCTTTGCTTGACCGTGGTTCTGCATGCGAGCTGCCCTCCTCCCCATTGCCTGCCAGCCCTCCCACAACCTGTGATGGCAACTGGAGCCATTTTTACCCATACAGAATTTCAAAGCAGACCGAATGCCGTTCAAATCCTCCAGATACTTCCTTTCAGGTCCACGTCCCTCTGTAAGTGCTCGTCTTAGAAACCCTGGGTAGAATGTGAGTTTGATCTTTTTTTTTTTTTGACACAGAGTCTCACTCTGATACCCAGGCTGGAGTGCAGTGGTGTGATCATGGCTCACTACAGCCTTGACCTCCTTGACTCAACTGATCCTCCCGCCTCAGCCTCCTAAATAGCTGGGGCTACAGGCATGCACCACCATGCTCAGCTAATTTTTTTTTCTCTTTTTGTAGAGACGGTGTTTCACCATGTTGGCCAAGTTTGGGCTCAAGAGATCCAACCCTCCTCAGACTCCCAAAGTGCTGGGATTAAGGCATGAGCCACCATGCCTGGCCTTGATCTTTATACCAACCAACTGACCCACATACAAGCTCATGCTATGAAATGGTATTTCACACTGTGTGCTGCTTTGCCTGGGGCTCCCTAAAACTTCATCCTCCCCAGAGGACCCTCGTTGCTGTGGCCTGTGGCCCTATTCAAAGAGCCCAAGGAGGCCACTAGGGGCACATTTGGAAAAAGAGGTAGCTGGGACCCTGAAAGTTTACAGGACTTCCTCAAGGCCACAGCAGGTATGTGAGAAAAGGAAGATGGCCAGCCTGCCTCCACTTCTCTTTCCAATCTACCACTTCGCCTGAGCTAAGCTCAAGCTCGGGGCCACCCACGTCTTGGAAGGGCTTCCTACCAGCTGGTCTTGTGAGATGAGAGCTGCCCTGCATATCATGCTTGTCATAGCCAAGGACCCCAGGCTCCAGTTAGCTCAAGTCCTAGGAAACGTGCCAGCTACATAGAGCTATGCAGGGCGTGGCCAGAGGCATGTGGGATGCTATTGCCCTTGGGATGGGAAGCAGAGATGAGGGGAAGAATTGGCTGGATCTTAAAATTATGTTGCACCCCTTCAAACACTCTAGCATCTTTGCCTCTGTCGTTCAGTATTAGTCTGTTCCTATCTTCTAAACTTGCAAATGAACTTGCATGGCAATAAATCTCTGCACACTAAAAGCCATGATTTCCTCAGCAGGTGGATGCAGAATGCTCGGAGACCTATAATAATCAGCCTTTGGCAACAAGCACTTTTTCTCCCTACTCATTATTGCAGCGTTTTCAGAGGAGAAGGAGCAACTGCTCTCACAGGGCTACAGAGACACGGAAACACGCTGGGGAGGCTGCTCTGTCACCAGGAAAGACAATGGAATCCATTTAAAATATCTTATTATCCCTTGCTCTGCCAAGCAAAAGCATCAGAACCCTTTGGGGAATTCACTTTACAAGGAAAGAAAATGAGGCACCACGTCTGCAGCCTGTCCCTCCCCACCACGTGCACCCCTTCATCTGAGCTCCCCAGCTCTGCAGGGACCGAGCGGGTGGCACCTGTTCCCGGTGATGGCATTGTTGGGACCTGCTCACAAAACACAGTTGTTCTCTGCAATAGCTCATTTCCTTTCTGGGTTTGTACATTTTTTTTTTGTAGTTTTTAGGGTTTTGTTTGTTTTGGGAGACAGGGTCTTGCTCCATAGCCCAGGCTGGAGTGCAATGGCACAATCTAGTCTCATTGGAACCTCCGTCTCCCAGGTTCAAGCAATTCTCATGCCTCAGCCTCCCGAGTAGCTGGGATTACAGGTGACCACGCACCGCCTCCAGGTAGGATTATGTATTTTTTTAGTAGAGATGGGGTTTTGCCATGTTGCCCGGGCTGGTCTCGAACGCCTGACCTCGGGGTGATCCCCCTGCCTCAGCTTCCCAAAGTGCTGGGATTACAGGCATGTGCCACCATGTCTGGCCTCCCTTTCTCTTTTAAAGGCGCCTCTGTTTATTTCCATTGAACCTGCCCTTTGCAGAGAGGATGGACACAATTACAAAGTTCTGAGAGCTCTGTCCCTCACTCCTCTTTTGTCCTCACTGGGTTGGTCCTTAAGGCTCTGTCGTACCTTTAGGGCACAGCATTGGCAACCCCCACCAGTGCTTGAGGGGTGGATACCTACACTGTCTCCAGCATGAAGTTCCCAAGGGAACAGAAGTCACCAAAGGGTCCAATCAGCAGAGATTACAGAGGTGGAGAGCTTGAATTACTTGCTCTGGGCTTCTTTTTTTTTTTTTTTTTTTTTTTATTGAGACGGAGTCACCGGCTCTGTCGCCCAGGCTGGAGTGCAGTGGGCGATCTCGGCTCACTGCAAGCTCTCATGCCTCGAGACTTCATGCATTCTCCTGCCTCAGCCTCAGTGATGGCTGGGACCACAGGCATCGCCACCTCGCCCGGCTAGTTTTTGTATTTTTTAGTAGGAGGCGAAGGAGGTTCACCCGTGTTAGCCAGGATGAGTCTCGTCTCCTGACCTGCGTGATCCACCCGTCGGCTTCCCAAAGTGCTGGGATTACAGGCAGGCCACGGCGCCCAGCTCTGAACTTCTTGCTAGGCAGCAGGGTCATTGGATCACTGATCTACGCTTAACTGGATCAGGAGTCAATGCCTGGCCATTTTGGGCAGGTGACAACAGTGATGACAGAAAGAATTGGGTCAGGTGGCCATTTGGCGGGGAAGCTAGACTGAGTCAGTGACAAGCCTGAATTAAAGAAACTGTAATAAAATATAACTTCAAAATATTTTTACAATGTTCTTTTAAACTACTGCATACTATAAAGAAAAGCTTTTCTTAAGATAAATTTGGGGCCAGGCGCGATGACTCACACCTGTAATCCCAGCACTTTGGGAAGTCAAGGCAGGAGGATCACTTGAGGTCAGAAGTTCAAGACCAGCCTGGCCAACATGGTGAAACCCTGTCTCTACCAAAAATACAAAAATTAGCCAGGTGTGCTAGCACGTGCCTGTCATCCCAGCTACTTGGGAGGCTGAGGCAGGAGAATTGCTTGAACCTGAGAGGCAGAGGTGGCAGTGAACTGAGATCGTGCCATTGCCCTCCTGCCAGGGCAAAGAAGCAAGACTCCGTCTCAAAACAAACAAACAAACAAACAAACAAAAAAATTGGGGCAGGTCCTTGTCTACCTGATTTGAATGAAATGTTTTTTTGACTTTTACTATAAATATAATTGGAGACTGGCCGGGCGTGGTGGCTCACGCCTGTAATCCCAGCACTTTGGGAGGCCGAGGCGGGCAGATCACGAGGTCAGGAGAGCGAGACCATCCTGGCTAACATGGTGAACCCCGTCTATACTAAAAATGCAAAAGTTAGTTGGGCATGGTGGCACTCACCTGTAGTCCCAGCTACTCAAGAGGCTGAGGCAGGAGAATGGTGTGAACCTGGGAGGTGGAGCTTGCAGTGAGCCGAGATCTTGCCACTGCACTCCAGCCTGGGTGACAGAGCAAGACTCCGTCTCAAAAAAAATAAAAAAAATTAAAAAAAAATAAAAAATATATATATACACACACACACACACGTATGTATATAATTGGAGACCAAAGTAAATAAATTTTTTTTTTTTTTTTGAGACGGAGTCTCACTCTGTCTCAGCCCAGGCTGGAGTGCAGTGGCGCAATCTCGGCTCACTGCAACCTCCACCTCCCGGGTTCAAGCAATTCTCCTGCCTCAGCCTCCTGAGTAGCTGGGATTACAGGCACCCACACCACACCCAGCTAATTTTTGTATTTTTAGTAGAGATGGGGTTTCACCATGTTGGTCAGGCTGGTCTCAAACCCCTGATCTCGTGATCCACCCACCTCGGCCTCCCAAAGTGCTGGGATTACAGGCGTGAGCCATCACGCCTGGCCCAAGAATTTCTTTTTTTTTTTTTGAGACAGAGTCTCGCGCTGTCGCCCAGGTTGGACTGCAGTGGCTGGATCTCAGCTCACTGCAAGCTCTGCCTCCCGAGTTTACGCCATTCTCCTGCCTCAGCCTCCCTAGTAGCTGGGACTACAGGCGCCCGCCACTTTGCCCAGCTAGTTTTGTTTTGTTTTGTTTTTTGTATTTTTTAGTAGAGACAGGGTTTCACCATGTTAGCCAGGATGGTCTCGATCTCCTAACCTCGTGATCCACCCGTCTCGGCCTCCCAAAGTGCTGGGATTACAGGCTTGAGCCACCGCGCCCGGCCAATAATTTCTACTTCTATCACTACCCAGGAGGAATAAAGATGAAGTATTTATTATCAGACACTCAAGTGAAGAAAAACTTTTTGGCCGGGCACGATAGCTCATGCTTATAATCCCAGCACTTTGGGAGTCCGAGGTGGGTGGATCACGTGAGTCCAGGAGTTAGAGACCAGCCTGGGCAACATGTCAAGAACCTGTCTCTACAAAAAACACAAAAAATTAGCCAGGCATGGTGGTATGTGCCTATAGTCACAGCTGCTTGGGAGACTGAGATGGGAGGATCACCTGAGCCTGGGCGGTCGAGGCTGCAGTGAACTGTGATCACAGCACTGCATTCCAGCCTGAGTGACAAGGTGAGACACTGTTTTAAAAAAAAAAAAAAAAAAAAAAAAAGGCCGGGTGCAGTGACTCACACCTGTAATCCTAGCACTTTGGGAGGCTAAGGCAGGTGGATTGATTGAGCCCAGGAGTTCAAGAACAGCCTGGGCAACAGAGTGAGACTATGTCTCTATGTAAAAATATTGTATTGATTTTTAAAATTTTGAAAAATTAGCCTAGTGTGGTGGCAGTGCCTGTAGAATTAGCTACTCAGGAGGCTGAGGCAGGAGGATCACTTGAGCCCAAGAGGTAGAGGCAGCAGTGAGCTGTGATCACACCATTGCACTTCAGCCTAGGCAACAAACCAAGACGGTGTCTCAAAAAAAAAATGTGGCCGGGCACGGTGGCTCACACCAGTAATCCCAGCACTTTGGGAGGCTGAGGTGGGTGGATCACCTGAGGTCAGGAGTTTGAGACCAGCCTGACCAACATAGTGAAACCCCGTCTCTACTAAAAATACAAAATTAGCTGGGCGTGGTGGCACATGCCTGTAATCCCAGCTACTTGGGAGGCTGAGGCAGGATGGGAGGCTGAGGCAGGAGAATTGCTCAAACCTGGGAGGCGGAGGTTGCAGTGAGCCGAGATCGCATCATTGCACACCAGTGTGGGTAACAAGAGTGAAACTCCGTCTCAAAAAAAAGGAAAAAAAAAAAAAGGCCGGGCGCGGTGGCTCAAGCCTGTAATCCCAGCACTTTGGGAGGCCGAGGCGGGTGGATCATGAGGTCAGGAGATCGAGACCATCCTGGCTAACACGATGAAACCCCGTCTCTACTAAAAAATACAAAAAACTAGCCGGGCGAGGTGGCGGGTGCCTGTAGTCCCAGCTACTCGGGAGGCTGAGGCAGGAGAATGGCGTAAACCCGGGAGACAGAGCTTGCAGTGAGCTGAGATCCGGCCACTGCACTCCAGCCTGGGTGACAGAGCGAGACTCCGTCTCAAAAAAAAAAAAAAAAGAAAGCGAGGCTGGGCATGGTGGCTCACACCTGTAATCCCAGCACTTTGGGAGGCCAAGGTGGATCACCTGAGGTCAGGAGTTCAAGACCAGCCTGGCCAATATGGCGAAATCCTGTCTCTACTGAAAATACAAACATTAGCCGGGCGTGGTGGTGGGCATCTGTAATCCCAACTACTCAGGAGGCTGTCAGGAGAGTCGCTTGAACCTGGGAGGCGAAGGTTGCAGTCAGCTGAGGTCATGCCATTGCACTCTAGCCTGGGAGATAGAGCCAGACTCCGTCTCACAAAAGAAAAAGAAAAAAAAAAAGAAGAAGAAGAAAGAAAAAGAAAAGCTTTTCTTCTATTAACTAAACTTTTAAAATAGTAAGATCTACGAAAAGATGTCCAGTGGTAAAGAAAACTATTTAGAAGTGTCCTTCCAAAACCAGAATATAAGGTTCCTAACTCCAGAAAAATCACCGTAATCATGTCTTCCTAATCCCCTTTGCAGCTACAACTTTCTGAGATTGTTTAAATCTGGACCTAACTTGTATGATTCAGAGTTCTGCAGGTTTGTCAGGGTGGAGTCAGGCCTGAATTAAGACCAGGACCCTCACCAAGGCCGAGCTTCCCACTATGAGTTGTGAAATATTTGCTAAGTACCTTTGAGAGAAAACCATTAAGCCCACTGATGTCATGCACAGTAGACAACCTATACAAGGCATATGTGGTTTCATTTCTTTTTAATGTTCAGATGCAAAATCTTTGTGCCTAATAAAGAATCCTTGTGCCTAATAACTGTAATTACAGAAAATGTGGGGCAACTGGTAATAATTTAAAATTATTACCTTTGGCCGGGCGTGGTGGCTCACGCCTGTAATCCCAGCACTTTGGGAAGCCGAGGTGGGTGGATCACGAAGTCAGGAGCTCAAGACCAGCCTGACCAACATGGTGAAACCCCGTCTCTACTAAAAACACGAAAATTAGCCAGGCATAGTGGCACGCGCCTGTAATCTCAGCTACTTGGGAAGCTGAGGCAGGACAATCGCTTGAACCTGGGAGGCGGAGGTTGCAGTGAGCCGAGATGGTGCCATCGCACTCCAGCCTGGGCGACAGAGCAAGACTCTGTCCCAAAGTAAGTAAGTAAGTAAATAAATAAATAAATAAAATTATTACCTTTGAGGCCTGGCACGGTGGCTCATGTCTGTAATCCCAGCACTTTGGGAGGTCAAGGTGGGTGGATCACTTGAGGTCAGGAGTTTGAGACCAGCCTGGCCAACATGGTGAAACCCCATCTCTACTAAAAATACAAAAAATTTAGGCCGCACTCACGCCTGTAATCCCAGAACTTTGGGAGGCTGAGGCGGGAGGATCACTTGAGGTTAGGAGTTTGAGACCAGTGTGGCCAACATGGTGAAACCCTGTCTCTACTAAAAATTAGCCAGGTGTGGTGGTGTGCACCTGCAGTCCCAGCTACTTGGGAGGCTAAGGCAGGAGAATCACTGGAGCCCGGGAGGCAGAGGTTGCAGTAAGCTGGGATTGTGCCAGTGCACTCCAGCCTGTGTGACAGAGTGAGACTCTCTTTAAAAAAAAAAAAAAAAAAATTTCCTCTTCCTCCAAGGTTGAAAAATCATATAAATGTACCTTCCTCTCAATTATGCTGTGAACCTAAAACTGTTTCCCCAAATAGTCTTTTGTAAAAAATCAAGAATACAATAGGCATGGTCTAGAAGAAGAATGTACAGGTTGCAGGCAGGAGACACCAAGCAAATCATTTCATATCTGGAGGCCTTCAATTATTGCTCCACAAGGTTAAGAGTTCAACTTACACCAGGGTCTATGATCTAACCTTTCACCAGGGCATTCTGTTCAAACCTTGGGACTCACTTCATAAAAGTCCATGAAATTACTCTCCTTTTCTGTTTAGACTCAGTCTTATGCCATGGGCCTCCTGGGCAGGTGCCATCAACAGGCATCATCCTGAATAGGCATCTACCTGTTCTTTCTTTCTTTCTTTTTTAGAGATAGGGTCTGGTTTTGTCACCCAGACTGGAGTACAGTGGTGCAATCATGGGTCACTGCAGCCTCAAAATCCTGGGCTCAAGCGATCTTCCCCCTCAGTCTCCCAAAGCGCTAGATGACGGCTGTGAACCACTGCGCCTGACCGGCTCCGCTATTAAAAAGAACGTTTGTCACATGTTGACAGTGGTTCATCTTTCCTTATTTTTATTTTTATTTTTTTTGAGACAGAGTCTCGCTCTGTCGCCCAGGCAGGAGTACAGTGGCGTGATCTTAGCTCACTGCAACCTCCACCTCCCAGGTTCAAGCGATTCTCCTGCCTCAGCCTCACGAGTAGGTGGAGTTACAGGTGCCCACCACCATGTCTAGCTAATTTTTGTATTTTCAGTAGACACAGCGTTTCACTACATTGGCCAGGCTGGTCGCAAATTCCTGACCTGAAGTGATCCACCTGCCTCAGCCTCTCAAAGTGCTGGGATTACAGGCGTGAGCCACCGCACTCAGCTTTCCTATCTTTTATTTACTCATTAACATAGTTTGTAATATCCTATTTGGAGCTGAGGCAGAGTTTTCTAGGAGCAAAGGAGACAGGAAAAAGCCCATCCTGCTATCTATGTACGTGCCTCTACTGACACCTAGGCTTGTTGTGAAACCAGCACCCTGGGTCCAACCTTGGCTGGCCACAGGGATTGTAAAGTCAGCACTTGCACTGGCTGCCTAAGGGAGGCACATGAGGAGCTGTCCTTAATAGGAAAAGGAGGTATGCCAACCACTGAGCAAGCCTTAAATAAAAGTTCCCTCCCCATTGTTTCTGGTCTGCGTCTGAGTTTGTAGGTGTCTTTTAGGAGAAGAACATACTAGCAGCCTCCACTGTGACCGTTCAAAAGCTGTAAAGCGGGAAAGGAATTAATTATGTTGAAAGCAGAGTCACAAACCCTCCACAGGGACAGCAGTAGGGGAGCAGGATGATCTATTTAGGCTCAAACAGATGCTATCAACCTTCCTTCTAAAACTTCATATGGGCTGGGCATGGTGGCTCACGCCTGTAATCCCAACACTTTGGGAGGCCGAGCTGGGCAGATCACGAGGTCAGGAGATCGAGACCATCCTGGCTAACACTGTGAAACCCTGTCTCTACTAAAAATACAAAAAATTAACTGGGCATAGTGGCGGGAGCCTGTAGTCCCAGCTACTGGGAAGCTGAGGCAGGAGAATGGCATGAATCCGGGAGGTGGAGGTTGCAGTGAGCCGAGATCACGCCACTGCATTCTAGCCTGGACGACAGAGCAAAACTCCATCTCAAAAAAAAAAAAAAAAACTTTATATGGACAACCACCACTTAAAAAAATTGCAATAACAGGCCGGGCGTGGTGGCTCATGCCCTTAATCCCACCACTTTGGGAGGCCGAGGCGGGAAGATCACCCGTGGTCAGGAGTTCGAGACCAGCCTGGCCAACATGGCAAAACCCTGTCTCTACTAAAAATACAAAAATTAGCTGGATGTGGTGGCACATGCCTATGATCCCAGTTATTCAGGAGGAGTAACTGAGGCAGTTACTGAGGCAGGAGGATCGCTTGAACCTGGGAGGCGGAGGTTGTTGTGAGCTGAGATCACACCACTGCATGCCAGCCTGGGTGACAGAGTGAGACTCCATTTCAAAAAAGTAAAATAAAATAAAATAATAAATAACAACAATAACAGCCCAGGTGTGGTGACTCATGTCAGTAATCCTGGCACTTTGGGAGGCCAAGGTGAGAGGATTGCTTGAGGCCAGGAGTTCAAGACCAGCCTGGGCAACACAGCAAGATACCATCTCTACAAAAATAAATAAATAAATAAAAATAACCAACAGCAAGGTTGGTCCAGGTGTTCTAGAAGTGGCACTTAGGTAGGATGCTACCGCCTTGCAATTGATTGCTGACACGAAGACTCACATCTCAGCACTGCCCATTCCCTGGCTGGCAGCCAGTGTCCCAGATGGGCACCAGTCCTGGTGTCAGCAAGTCTCTTTCTCCCACACAGCCGAAATGCCCCAGCCCATCCTGCCTCTTGTCCTCCTGAAGCTCTGGCCGTGGCAGGCCTGGTGCTCACCCATGCTGCCATCTCAGTGGACAGAGCTGGTCTGTTGCCTTTCCGGAAACCTCCCCATGGAGTCCGAGAAAGCTCTCCAGCCGGAAGCAGATGAAGGAAATCAGAGAAGGGGTGACGGCGCCACACACTCGAGCTAATGGGCAGTGGTGGTGGCAGTGGCATTGGCCACAGTAGGAGTCCCAATGTGTGGGAAGCTGGGTGAAGGGGCGGGGGTGCGATGGGACTCATGCTCACCCCCAACCCACCTCCCCTGAGCATCTCTCATCACCATTTGTCGAAGGACGAAGCGGCCCTAAACACAGGTGTATCTGTGCTCAAGACCGAGGGCACCACAACTCTCCCAGGCTCGCAGAACAGTGGACACCACAGGCCGTGGGCCACCTACCAAGAGGTGCCGGCGTGCACATCCGCACAGGCCTGGTCTTTCCAAGTAGTCCCAGGAGGCTTTGCGGTGATGTCAGCGGCAATGCCACTGACCAAACTTTTGGGAGTTGTTTTTGGAACATAGGGTGCATATTCTGGGGAGTTCTTTGCCTTGTCTTTAAACTTTATTTGCGTATCATTTAGGTGACCGGGCCGGTGGCTCATGCCTATAATCCCAGGAGGCCAAGGCAGGAGGATCGCTTGAGCTCAGGAGTTTGGACCAGCCTGGGTAACATAAGAAAACCCTGTTTCCACAAATAATTTTTTTAAATTGGCTGGGCATGGTGGCACACGCTGTGGTCCCAGCTACTCATCAGGCTGAGGCAGGAGAATTGCCTGAGCCTGGGAGGTCGAGGCTGGAGTGAGCCATGATTGCCCCACTGCACTCCAGCCTGGGCAACAGAGCAAGACCATGTCTCAATAAATAAATAAATCTCTGTCTGTATCTCTCTATATATATTCTATTGGTTCTGTTTCTCTGGAGGACCCTAATACAGATGCCATCATAGGTGAAGTGATTGTGCTTTCAGAGCCAAAATTAAGACATGTAGTCTGAAAAATGCAAGTATACTTTCCAGAACAAACCAAAACAATGGCCATCCACCCATGCGTCTCACATTGGAATGTGTGTGTAAATTACTTGAGCATCTCGTTAAAAGGCAGATTGCACTGAGTGGGTCTGGGATTCTGCATTACAAACAAGCTTCCAGCTGAGACGGATGCTGATCCTGCCTGACCACTGTGGGGATAGTTAAGTACCTGGAACTGCACTGTGCAAAACAGTGGCAGTTAGCCACGTGTGGCCATTAAGCTGTGAAATGTGTTTGGTCTGAATGGAGATGTGCTGTAAGTGTAAAATACCAGATTTCAAGGACTTGACATGAAGGGGAAAAAAACGATGTAAAGCATTCCAATACTTTTTATATTGATTGCATGTTTAAAAGATAATGTTTTTTGCTGGGTGCAGTGGCTCATATCTGTAATCTCAGCACTTTGGGAGGCCAACGTGGGTGGATCACGAGGTCAAGAGAATGAGACCATCCTGGCCAACATGGTGAAACCCCGTCTCTCCTAAAAATACAAAACTTAGCTAGGTGTGGTGGCTTGCACCTGTGGTCCCAGTTACTTGGGAGGCTGAGGCAGGAGAATCACTTGAACCCAGGAGGCAGAGGTTATAGTGAGCTGAGATCCTGCCACTGCATTCCAGACTGGCAACAGAGTGAGACTCCGTCTGAAAAAAAGGAAAAAAAAAGATAATGTTTTTGAGGCGGTTGGATCACCTGAGGTCAGGAGTTCAACAGTAACCTGGCCAACATGGCAAAACCCCGTCTCTACTAACATACAAAAATTAGCCAGACATGATGGCAGGTGCCTGTAATTACAGCTACTCAGGAGGCTGAGATGGGAGAATCACTTGAACCTGGGAGACGGTGGTTGCAGTGAGTGGAGATCGCGCTACTGCACTCCAGCCTGGGTGGCTGAGAGAGACTCTGTCTCAAAAAAAAAAAAAAAAAAAAAGTTTTGGGTAGGTTGGGTAAAATAAAATACATACATTATTAAAATTACTTTCACCTGTTTCTTTTTATGTTTTTAAATGAGGGTCCTAGAAAATTTTTAATTGCATTTGTGGCTTATATTGTATTTCTGTTGAACAGAGCTGCTGCAGAATATTAGAAACTGAGACTGTCTAGGAAGAATCTGGCCCCCACCATTATTGCAGCTGTAAGTTTGGAGATGGCATTTGCCAGGACAGGTGGTATTAATAGGAGTGTATTAACAGATTGATGGGGCCAGGAGCCAGACTTTGGAGGACAGAGGACTCTGGTGACCTGCTATGTGTGTGTGTGTGTGTGTGTGTGTGGACGTGCATGCACGGGAATGCTTGTGTGATAAAACAGGGTATGGGCCAGACATGGGGGCTCACGCCTGTAATCCCAGCACTTTGGGAGACCAAGGCAGGCAGATCACTCGAGGCCAGGAGTTTGAGGCCAGCCTAGCCAACATGGCAAAAACCCATCTCTACAAAAAATACCAAAAAAAATTAGCCAGGCGTAGTGGCACACGCCTGTAATCCCAGCAACTTGAGAGGATGAGGCAGCAGACTCGTTTGAACCTGGGAACTATCATACCAAGGGCTCATGGGCTTTGCTGATCTGAGACCAGGAGACAGAGGCCACAGGGAGCTGAGACTGCGCCACTGCACTCCAGCCTGGATAAAAGAGCAAGACTCTGTCTCAACAAAAACGGGGGGTTATGAAGAAAGAGGTAAAGAATTGTACCAGCCGAGTGCAGTGGCTCACACCTGTAATCCTAGCACTTTGGGAGGCCGTGGCGGGTGGATCGCAAGGTCAGGAGTTCGAGACCAGCCTGGCCAACATGGTGAAACCCCATCTCTACTAAAGATACAAAAATTAGCCAGGGGTGGTGGTGGGCACCTGTAATCCCAGCTACTCGGGAGGCTGAGGCATGAGAGTCGCTTGAACCCGAGAAGCAGAGGTTGCATTGAGCCAAGGTCATGCGCCATTGCACTCCAGCCTAGGCAACAGAGCAACAAGACTCCATCTCAAAAAAAAAAGTACCAGCCCCTAAGAGTCACCAAAGGTAGCAGAGAGAAGGAGGGCCAAGTCAAAGTCACAGACTATAGAAGCCTCAGATGAAGTTCAAAGCCATACAGTCGTAAGGAATCCTAGGAGTTGGTAACACAGCAAGTGAACATCTTTGGGTAGACATGCGCAGCTACAGCTGTGGAATAAGATTCCTCCTGAGAGTGAAACTCTACAGTGAACACCAGCTACAGTGCATTGAAGCAGACATTATGCAAACACTTCAAGAGAAAGGGCACTTGGTCTCAGACCAGCGAAGCCGGTGGGTCCTCACTGTGATAGTCTCAATGTATCTGTGGGAAGAGTAGGTCAGTGGCTGGTCAGCATTAGAAAAAACAGTCAACAAAGCCAGCTCTGGCTGTGCCCATAGCTCATGGCAAGTCACTTCCTCCAGCTGCTCGGGCCAACATCCGTGGGTCACCCCTGACTCCTCCCACCCTCACAACACCCAGCAGCAAATCCTGTTGGCTCCACTTCAAAACGGATTCTGGGCCCGGCGCTGTGGTTCACCCCTGTAATCCAAGGACTTTGAGTACTTTGAGGGTGGATCAGTTGAGGTGGATCACTTGAGGTCAGGAGTTTGAAACCAGGCTGGCCAACATGATGAAAGCCCGTCTCTACTAAAAATACAAAAAAATTAGCCAGGCTTGGTGGCATGCACCTGTAATCCCAGCTGCTCGAGAGGCTGAGGCTCGAATCCGGGAGGCGGAGGTTGCAGTGAGCCAAGGTCATGCCACTGCACTCCAGCCTTGGCAACAGAGGAAGACCCTTTCTAAAAAAAAAAAAAAAAAAAAAAAAGATCCTGAACCTGGCCACTCTTGGCACCTCCACTCCTACTACACCGGTCGAAGTGACACCCCTAGCCGGGCCTCCCTGCTCTGATTCCCCTCAGCCCACTTTCCTCCTGATAGCCACGGGGATCCAGTTAGAACAATGTTCACACCATTTTTCTGCTCAAACCCAGCCAATGGCTTCCACCTCACACAGGGTGAAGGTCATGTCCTGATGGCCTTCAAGTCTCTTTGTGGCCTGTGCCTGATTTGGCATAGCGGTCCTGACCATCTCCCGGACCTCCCATGGCTGGCTCTGCCCCAGAACCCTGGCGGCTACGTGTGTTTTGGGCACACCAGGCACCTTCCCCTGGGGCTTTAGCACTTGCTACTCCCTTGGCCTGGAACATCCTGTCCGCAGATTTCTTTCCTTTTTTTTTTCCTTTTTGAGATGCAGACTTGCTCTGTCACCCAGGCTGGAGTGCAGTGGTGCAAACTCAGCTCACTGCAACCTCAGCCACCCGGGTTCAAGCGATTCTCCTGCATCAGCCCCCTGAGTAGCTGGGATTATAGGCACACACCACCACACCCAGCTAAATTTTATATTTTTAGTAGAGAAGGGGTTTCACTATGTTGTCCAGCCTGGTCTCAAATCCCTGACCTCAGATGATCCACCTGCCTCGGCCTCCCAAAGTGCTGGGATTACAGGCGTGAGCCACCACGCCCAGCCCTTTTTGTGCGTGTGTTGGGGGGGTGCGGTAGGGGGGATGGCGCCTTGCTCTGTCAAACAGCTGGTGCAGTGGTGTGATCATAGTTCACCACAGTCTCAAACCCCTGAGTACATGTAATCCTCCTGACTCAGCCCCCTGAATACAGTATGCTAGGACTACAAGCACACATCAGCATGCCCGCTCATTTTTAAATTTTGTGTAGAGATGTGGTCTCACTGTGTTGCCTAGACTGGTCTCAAACTCCTGGCCTCAAGCAACCGTCCTGTTTAGGCCTCCCAAAGCGCTGAGATTATAGGCATGAACCAGCATGCCCAGCCCCTCTTGTCTTTTATCACATGTGAATGTCATCCAGTTGGTGAGACCTTCCCTGACCCCCACTATCTAACAATTGCAGTTCCTCACCCAGCACCCTGTTAGCCACTTTGTCTCCCATTTTTCTCCAAAACAGCACCAAGGAACACACTCGGGAGTTCCCTTGTCTTTTCTACTGGTCTATGTCCCATCACTGCAGTGTAGGCTCCGTGACGGTAGGGGCTTGTCTGTTTTGTTCACTGGGAGCCTGTTAAGATGTGTTAGGTGAATGAGGCCAGGCGCGGTGGCTCGCGCCTGTAATCCCAGCACTTTGGGCGGCCGAGGCGGGCAGATCACGAGGTCAGGAGATCGAGACCATCCTGGGGTAACACGGTGAAACCCCGTCTCTACTAAAAGTACCAAAAATTAGCTGGGCATGGTGGCAGGTGCCTGTAGTCCCAGCTACTCAGGAGGCTGAGGCAGGAGAATGGCATGAACTCAGGAGGCGGAGCGTGCAGTGAGCCGAGATCGCACCACTGCCCTCCAGCCTGGGCGACAGAGCGAGACCTGTCTCGAAAAAAAAAAAAAACAGTGGTGTTGGGTGAATGAATGTGACTGCTGCTGGGTTCTGTTGGAGGGGTGCTTTATTTTTATTTTTATTTTCATTTTTTTTTTTTTTTTTTTTTTTGAGCCTCACTTTTGTCTCTCAGGCTGTAATGCCATGGTAAGATCTCAGCTCACTGCAACCTCCGCTTCCTGGGTTCAAGCGATTCTCCTCCCTCAGCCTCCTGAGTAGCTCGATTACAGGTGCCAGCCACCATGCCCGGCTCATTTTTGTATTTTTAGTAGAGACGGGGTTTTGCCGTGGTGGCCAGGCTGGTCTTGAACTCCTGACCTCAGGTGATCCACCTGCCTAGGCCTCCCAAAATGTTGGGATTACAGGCGTGAGCCACCATGCCCAGCCTGGAAACGGAAGTTTGACAGAGGTCATCAAGTTGAAATGAAGTTGTTAGGGTGGGCCTTAATCCAGTATGACTGGTGTCCTTACAAAAAGGAGAAATTTGGACACAGAGATACACACAGAGGAAAGATAATGTGAAAACACAGAGAGAGGCCAGGTGCAGTGGCTCACACTTATAATCATAGCACTTCGGGAGGCCGAGGCAGGCAGATCACCTGAGGTCAGGAGTAAGAGACCAGCCTGGCCAACGTGGTGAAACCCCATCTCTATTAAAAATGCAAAATAAATTAGCTGGGCATGGTGGCAGGTGCCTGTCATCCCAGCTACTCTGATGGAAGGCTGAGGCATGTGACTCGCTTGAACCCGGCAGGCAGAGGTTGCAGTGAGCCAAGATCACATGCCATTGCACTCCAGCCTGGGTGACAGAGCAAGACTCCATCTCAAAAAAAAAAAAAAAGAATTGTACCAGCTCCTGAGAATCACCAAAGGTAGCAGAGGAGGGCCAAGTCAAAGCCACAGAGTGTAGAAGCCTCAGATGAAGTTCAAAGCCATACAGTCATAAGGAATGCCAGGAGTCAGTAACACAGCAAGTGAATATCTTTGGGTAGACATGTGCAGCTACAGCTGTGGAATAAATTTCCTCCTGAGAGTGAAACTCTACAGTGAACACCAGCTACAGTGCATTGAAGCAGACATTATGCAAACACTTCAAGAGAAAGGGCACTTGGTCTCAGACCAGCGAAGCCCGTGGACCCTCGGTGTGATAGTCTCAATGTATCTGTAGGAAGAGTAGGCCAGTGGCTGGTCAGCATTAGATAAAACAGTCAACAAAGCCAGCTCTGGCTGTGCCCATAGCTCATGGCAAGTCACTTCCTCCAGCTACTCGGGCCAACATCCGTGGGTCATCCCTGACTCCTCCCACCCTCACAACACCCAGCAGCAAATCCTGTTGGCTCCACTTCAACAAGGATTCTGGGCCTGGCGCTGTGGTTCTCCCCTGTAATCCCAGTACTTTGAGGGGCTGAGGAGGGTGGATGACTTGAGGTCAGGAGTTTGAAACCAGCCTGGCCAACATGATGAAACCCTGTCTCTACCAAAAATACAAAAAATTAGCTGAGTGTGATGGTGGGCGCCTGTAATCCCAGCTACTCGGGAAGCTGAGGCAGGAGAATGGCTTGAACCCGGGAGATGGAGGTTGCAGTCAGCCGAGATCATGCCATTGCACTCCACTCTGGGCAACAAGAGCGAAACTCCGACTCAGTAAATAAATAACCACATCATTTCTATTTGATGTTTTCTCTGGATGTGTACATGCAAATTTCCCATTTTCCTAAGGATACCCGTCATATTGGAATATGGTCCAGCCTGATGTCTTAATTATGACTTGTTCACCTCTGAGAAGAAACTATCCCCAAATAAGATGACATTCTGAGGTAGTAGGAGTCGGAACTTCAACATGTGAATTTGGTGGGGAGAACGAGTCACACACAGTTCAATCCATTACAGTCCTATCCAATTGTGAGCTAACAATGGGTGTTATTTTAAGCTACTGAATTTGGTGTAATGAATGGTGTGGGCCTGTAGTCCCAGCTACTCAGAAGGCTGAGGCAAGAGAATGACTTGAGCCCAGGAGTTCAAGGCTGCAGTGAGCTATGACTGCTCCACGGCAGCCTAGCCTGGGTGATCTTGTCTCTCAAACAACAGCAACAAAAACAAAACAAAACAAAACAAAAAAAACAGCTGGGCGCAATGACTCACGCCTGTAATTCCAGCACTTTGGAGACCGAGGCAGGCGGATCACAAGGTCAGGAGTTTGAGACCAGCCTGGCCAACATGGTGAAGCCCCGTCTCTACTAAAAAATACAAAAAAAATTAGCTGGGCATGGTGGCCGGCGCCTGTAATCCCAACTAACTGGGAGGCTGAGGCAGGAGAATCGCTTGAAAACCAGATGGTGGAGGTAGCAGTGGGCCGAGATCGCGCCACTGCACTCCAGCCTGGGCAACAAAAGTGAAACTTCTGTCTCAAAAAAAAAAAAAAAGGGCCGGGCATGGCGGCTCATGCCTGTAATCCCAGCACTTTGGGAGACCAAGACAGGAGGATCACCTAAGGTCGGGAGTTCGAGATGAGCCTGGCTAATATGGTGAAACCCCATCTCTACTAAACATACAAATTAGCTGGATATGGTGGTGCATGCCTGTCATCCCAAGCTACTCGGGAGGCTGAGGCAGGACAATCGCTTGAACCCGGGAGGCGGAAGTTGAAGTGAGCCAGGATTGCACTACTGAACTCCAGCCTGGCCAGAGTGAGGCTCTGTCTAAAAAAAAAAAAAGAAAAAACAAAAGCTGCTAAATGTGTAGTACTGCCCTCTTTAAATCTGTAGATTCCCCCAGAATCTCTTTTTTCTGTCTTGCAATTTTTTATTGAAAAATTTGGGATGGTTAATTTGTATCACTTCCCATAGTCTGGATTTTGCTGGTTACATTCCTGTCCTATAGGTTAAGAAGTTTCTTTTTTTTTTCCTGTAAATTGATCATTGCATAGAGTGTTAATCAGATTAAGCTTTTATGTTTTTGTTAAGACTCTTTCAAAGCACACAGCCTCTTTCAAAGCACACAGCTACAAGGTGTTTGTATATGTGTGTGTATATGTGAATTTGTGTATTCTTTTTTTTTTTTTTTTTTTTTTTTTTGAGACGGAGTCTGGCTCTGTCTCCCAGGCTGGAGTGCAGTGGCATGATCTCGGCTTACTGCAAGCTCCGCCTCCCAGGTTCACATCATTCTCCTGCCTCAGCCTCCGGAGTAGCTGGGACTACAGGCGCCCGCCACCGTGCCCGGCTAAATTTTTTGTATTTTTAGTAGAGACACGGTTTCACAGTGTTAGCCAGGATGGTCTTGATCTCCTGACCTCGCGATCTGCCTGCCTCGGCCTCCCAAAGTGCTGGGATTACAGGCGTGAGCCACCGCGCCCGGTCTTGTGTGTTCTTTTAAGATGCCTCATGAAACATACTGATACTTCTGATTGAAATTCAAGAGAGAAAATGTTACTCATTCTCTTCTATTTCACATCTGTGACTCCTTTTCCCTACACCAAGAATTCAGTTCTCTGGCCACTGGGGATGATAGAATTTGAATATCACATAATTACTAATTGCTTTGTCCCATGTTTGAAAACCTTCTTAGAATAAAAATGTAACATTACCACTCCATATGATCACTAAAAACAGTTTCAAATTATTTTATTTTATTTTATTTTATTATTATTATTTTTTGAGACGGAGTCTTGCTCTGTCACCCAGACTGGAGTGCAATGGTGTGATCTCAGCTCACTGCAACCTCCACCTCCTGGGTTCAAGTGATTCTCCTGCCCCAGCCTCCCAAGTAGCTGGGATTACAGGCGCCCACCACCACAGCCAGCTAATTTTTGTATTTTAGGAGAGATGAAGTTGCGCCACGTTGGCCAGGCTGATCTCGAACTCCTCACCTCAAGCCATCCACCTGCCTTGGCCTCCCAAAGTGCTGACATTACAGGCCTGAGCCACCGTGCCTGGCCAAAAAACAAGCAAACAAACAAACAAAAAAACATTTTAAAGATAAGCCCACACCATTTTCTCCCCCTATTTATAGCTCTACTTTATCTATATTGTTGGCAAACATCACCATTACACACATCTTCTCTTTTACTCCTCATCTTCTCTTGGTTCTCCATGTAAATGTATCTTTAATGTTTACACCAGGCTAATGACAATGTCTTTTTAGTCTCTTTGGTTGTCTGAAGCTTATTTTCTAGTCAGTCCTCAGGAAAGGCTTTGGGAACAATATTCTCCGGGTTCCTGCACATTGGTGACAATCTGCTTTTTTTTTTTTTCTCTTCTTAACTCACTCTGTCACCCAGGCTGCAATGCAGTGGCGAGATCTGGGCTCACTGCAACCTCCGCCCCCCAAGTTCAAGCAATTCTGCCTCAGCCCCCTGAGTAGCTGAAATTACAATAGTGTGCCACCACGCCCAGCTGTTTTTGTATTTTTAGTAGAGACGTGGTTTAGCCATGTTGGCCAAACTGGTCTTGAACTCCTGACCTCAAGTGATCCACCTGCCTTGGCCTCCCGAGTTGCTGGAATTACAGGTGTGAGCCACTGAGTCCGGCCTGACAATCTGCTATTTTCATACTTAAAAGTTAGTTTGACCAGGCCGGGTGCGGTGGCTCACGCCTGTAATCTCCAGCACTTCGGGAGGCCGAGGCGGGCTGACCACCTGAGGTCGAGAGTTCGAGACCAGCCTGACCAACATGGAGAACCCATGTCTCTACCAAAACTACAAAATTAGCTTGGCTTGGTGGCGCGTGCCTGTAATTCCAGGACTGCCCGGGGGTCGGGGCCCTACTGGGTTCCAGCCGGTGGGCGCGGACAGGTGGGTGGGATGGCGGGGCCTGGCGGGTGGTGGGGGCCTTTCTGGGGTGGAGTCCGGGCCTTCCTGGGGAGGAGCCGGGGCCTTACTGGGGAGGAGCCCGCGGCCTTGGGAGCAGGGCCCGCGGGGAGCGCTGGCAGGGCGGTGGGAAGGCTCTGCTTTCTGAATGGGGACGGGGACTGCCGGAGTTGCGGGGCCTGCCTGAGGTGGGGCGGGGCAGCCTAGGGGGTGGGGCCGGTGGCTGTTGGAGCGGCGCCTGTGAGGGAGCAGGGAGGGCGGTGGGAAGGCGGGGCCTGCGACGTGGAGGCGTGGCCTGCCTGGGGCGGGGCGCGGCGCGGCGGGACAGCCTAGAGGCAGCGCATGGAAGTGCGGGCGTCCCTCCTCTCCAGCGACCTAGCCCGGCGTGAGGGAGTGAAGGCAGCGCATTTGCCAGACAAGAGCGATGGGTGAGAACGCCGCAACAGGTCTCCTTAGACTCCTCTGGCACGGGGAGGCCTCGCGCGAGCGCCCTGCTGCCCACCCACCTGATTGGGACTGTGGAGGAGGGCGGGATGGAGTGGAGGGTTCGCCGACCGCGTCGCCCTCCTGGGTGTCGAAGCTCCTTCCTCGGCAGTCCCGGGGCGTGAGAGCGCGACCAGCCGGGAGATAGGGGCCCCGGGACGCGGCCGCACGTGGCCTCGCAGGGTTCCAGGAGCCCCTGAGTTAGCCGAGCGTGCGCGTGGGTGTCGGGGCCGCGCGGGTCTCCAGCCCGGCAGGGACGGCGGAGGCTGCGAAGGCTGCGAGCTCTGGGGGCGGCGGTGGATCCTGGAGTCCCACTACTTGCCCTAAATTTCCACTCCGTCCCTGTCGCCCAGTGTGACCTTGGGCATGGCTGCAGCTCCCAGTGCCTCAGTTTCCCGCTCGGTGGAGTGAGAGTGACAGTGGTCCCACCTGCTGCATGTGTGAGGGTTTGGCACCCCTCTGGCCCTTGGGAAAGGCTAAGGAAACTGGCTGTTGACTCTGTTTACTCCGG